>NC_091213.1:32180932-32263432 GCF_040958095.1 Procambarus clarkii | reverse complement strand
GAGAGGGAAGGTAGGGGAGGAGGAGGAGTGGCCCTACTCATGAGAAAGGAATGGAGTTTTAAGGAGATGACTATCCCGGGCTGTGAGGGTTTCAGAGACTACATAGCAGGCACCATGACAATGGGAGGACCAAGGATAGTAGTAGCAGTAATATATAATCCTCCACCAAATGACAAAAGACCCAGTCAAGAGTACGAAAGCAACAACATGGCAGTTAACACTATAATTGAGAGGGCAGCCTCTTCTGCCTGTAGAAATAGATCCCACCTGCTCATCATGGGGGACTTCAATCACGGCAGGATTGATTGGGAGAACAAGGAACCGCATGGAGGCGAGGATACGTGGAGAGCCAAACTACTGGAGGTGGCGACTAGAAACTTCTTAACCCAGCATGTCAGTGAACCCACAAGGATGAGAGGAAACGACGAACCAGCGAGACTCGACCTGGTTTTCACCCTGAACGACTCTGACATAAGAGAAATCAGTTTTGAGGACCCAGTAGGAATGAGCGACCACAGTGTATTGGTGTTTGAGTACCTGATTGAAGAAGGGTTATTGAACTCGAGAAGGGATACCGAAACCAAAAGGTTAGCATACCGAAAGGGAAACTATGAGGAGATAAGAAAATGCCTAGCAGATATAGCATGGGAAACAGAGCTCAGGGAAAAGACGGCCCAAGATATGATGGAATACATCACGCAAAAATGCAAGGATGCAGCAAACAAGTTTGTCCCAGTCCAAAAGGAAAACAGTGAAATGAAGATGAGAAACCCATGGTTTAATCAGAGATGTAGGCTAGCTAAGCAGCAAAGTAAAAGGGCATGGAGAAACTATAGGAATAACAGGACACTGGAGAGCAGAGAAAGATACCAGAATGCCAGGAATGAATATGTTAGGATGAGAAGAGAGGCAGAAAGACAATACGAAAATGACATCGCAAGCAAGGCAAAGACTCAGCCTAAATTGCTGCATAGCCACATCAGGAGAAAAAACAACAGTAAAGGAACAGGTTATGAAATTAAGGTTAGGGGCAGAAGGATTCACTACAAACGACAAGGAAGTGTGTGAGGAACTGAATAAGAAATTCCAGGAGGTCTTCACCTTGGAGCAAGGAGAAATCCCAGAGATAAGAGAGGGAATAGCTAACCAGGAACCACTGGAAGAGTTTGAGATTACCAGCGGGGAAGTAAGGAAGTGTTTACTAGAATTGGATGTGACAAAGGCTATAGGTCCAGATGGAATCTCCCCTTGGATACTAAAGGAAGGAGCAGAAGAACTGTGCCTCCCGCTCTCCATGGTGTATAACAAATCACTGGCAACAGGGGAACTGCCAGAAATTTGGAAAGCAGCTAACGTAGTCCCGATATACAAGAAAGGGGATAGACAGGAGGCACTGAATTACAGACCAGTGTCCCTAACCTGCATACCATGCAAGTTGATGGAGAAGATTGTGCGAAGAAAGCTAGTGGAACATCTGGAGCGAAAGAACTTTGTAACACAGCATCAACATGGATTCAGGGATGGCAGGTCCTGCCTCACAGGGTTACTTGAATTCTACGACCAGGCAACAAAAATAAGGCAAGAAAGAGAAGGGTGGGCAGACTGCATATTTTTGGATTGTCAGAAAGCCTTTGACACAGTGCCACACAAGAGGTTAGTGAAAAAACTGGAGATGCAGGCTGGAGTGAAAGGGAAGGTACTCCGTTGGATACAGGAGTACCTAAGTAACAGGAGACAACGAGTCAGTGTGAGGGGTGAGGTCTCAGATTGGCGAGACGTTACGAGTGGAGTACCGCAGGGGTCAGTCCTTGGACCTATACTGTTTCTGATATATGTAAATGATCTTCCAGAGGGTATAGAATCGTTTCTCTCAATGTTTGCCGATGATGCAAAAATTATGAGGAGGATTGAAACTGAGGACGATAGTAGGAGGCTACAAGATGACCTAGACAGACTGAGTGAATGGTCCAACAAATGGCTGTTGAAGTTCAACCCGAGTAAATGCAAAGTAATGAAACTAGGTGGTGGAAATAGGAGGCCAAACACAGGATACAGAATAGGAGATGAAGTACTTAATGAAACGAACAGAGAGAAAGATCTAGGAGTTGATATCACACCAAACCTGTCTCCTGAAGCCCACATAAAAAGAATAACGTCTGCGGCATATGCGAGGCTGGCTAACATCAGAACAGCGTTCAGGAACCTGTGTAAGGAATCATTCAGAATCTTGTACACCACATATGTAAGACCAATCCTGGAGTATGCGGCCCCAGCATGGAGCCCGTACCTTGTCAAGCACAAGACGAAGCTGGAAAAAGTCCAAAGGTATGCCACTAGACTAGTCCCAGAACTAAGAGGCATGAGTTACGAGGAAAGGCTGCGGGAAATGCACCTTACGACACTGGAAGACAGAAGAGTAAGGGGAGACATGATCACAACCTACAAAATCCTCAGAGGAATCGACCGGGTAAACAAAGATAAACTATTCAACACTGGTGGGACGCGAACAAGGGGACACAGGTGGAAACTGAGTACTCACATGAGCCACAGAGACGTTAGAAGGAACTTTTTTAGTGTCAGAGTAGTTAACGGATGGAATGCATTAGGCAGTGATGTGGTGGAGGCTGACTCCATACACAGTTTTAAATGTAGATATGATAGAGCCCAGTAGGCTCAGGAATCTGTACACCAGTTGATTGACAGTTGAGAGGCGGGACCAAAGAGCCAAAGCTCAACCCCCGCAAGCACAAATAGGTGAGTACAAATAGGTGAGTACACACACACACACACACACACACACACACACACACACACACACACACACACACACACACACACACACACACACACACACACACAGATTACCAGCGGGGAAGTAAGGAAGTGTTTACTAGAATTGGATGTGACAAAGGCTATAGGCCCAGATGGAATCTCCCCTTGGATAATAAAGGAAGGAGCAGAAGAACTGTGCCTCCCGCTCTCCATGGTGTATAACAAATCACTGGCAACAGGGGAACTGCCAGAAATTTGGAAAGCAGCTAACGTAGTCCCGATATACAAGAAAGGGGATAGACAGGAGGCACTGAATTACAGACCAGTGTCCCTAACCTGCATACCATGCAAGCTGATGGAGAAGATTGTGCGAAGAAAGCTAGTGGAGCACCTGGAGCAAAAGAACTTTGTAACACAGCATCAACATGGGTTCAGGGATGGCAGGGTCTGCCTCACAGGGTTACTTGAATTCTACGACCAGGCAACAAAAACAAGGCAAAAAAGAGAAGGGTGGGCAGACTGCATATTTTTGGATTGCCAGAAAGCCTTTGATACAGTGCCACACAAGAGGCTAGTGAAAAAAATGGAGATGCAGGCTGGAGTGAAAGGGAAGGTACTCCGTTGGATACAGGAGTACCTAAGTAACAGGAGACAACAAGTCAGTGTGAGGGGTGAGGACTCAGATTGGCGAGACGTTACGAGTGGAGTACCGCAGGGGTCAGTCCTTGGACCTATACTGTTTCTGATATATGTAAATGATCTTCCAGAGGGTATAGAATCGTTTCTCTCAATGTTTGCCGATGATGCAAAAATTATGAGGAGGATTGAAACTGAGGACGATAGTAGGAGGCTACAAGATGACCTAGACAGACTGAGTGAATGGTCCAACAAATGGCTGTTGAAGTTCAACCCGAGTAAATGCAAAGTAATGAAACTAGGTGGTGGAAATAGGAGGCCAAACGCAGGATACAGAATAGGAGATGAAGTACTTAATGAAACGAACAGAGAGAAAGATCTAGGAGTTGATATCACACCAAACCTGTCTCCTGAAGCCCACATAAAAAGAATAACGTCTGCGGAATATGCGAGGCTGGCTAACATCAGAACAGCGTTCAGGAACCTGTGTAAGGAATCATTCAGAATCTTGTACACCACATATTTAAGACCAATCCTGGAGTATGCGGCCCCAGCATGGAGCCCGTACCTTGTCAAGCACAAGACGAAGCTGGAAAAAGTCCAAAGGTATGCCACTAAACTAGTCCCAGAACTAAGAGGCATGAGTTATGAGGCAAGGCTGCGGGAAATGCACCTTACGACACTGGAAGACAGAAGAGTAAGGTGAGACATGATCACAACCTACAAAATCCTCAGAGGAATCGACCGGGTAAACAAGGATAAACTATTCAACACTGGTGGGACGCGAACAAGGGGACATAGGTGGAAACTGAGTACCCACATGAGTAACAGAGACGTTAGAAGGATCTTTTTCAGTGTCAGAGTAGTTAACGGATGGAATGCATTAGGCAGTGATGTGGTGGAGGCTGACTCCATACACAGTTTTAAATGTAGATATGATAGAGCCCAGTAGGCTCAGGAACCTGTACATTAGTTGATTGACAGTTGAGAGGCGGGACCAAAGAGCCAGAGCTCAACCTCCGCAAGCACAACTAGGTGAGTACACACACACAAGGGGCCTCGTAGCCTGGTGGATAGCGCGCAGGATTCGTAATTCTGTGGCGCGGGTTTCTTTCACCCTGAATGCCCCTGTTACCTAGCAGTAAATAGGTACCTGGGAGTTAGTCAGCTGTCACGGGCTGCTTCCTGGTGTGTGTGTGTGTGTTTGGTGTGAAAAAAAAAAAAAAAAAAGTAGTTAGTAAAACAGTTGATTGACAGTTGAGAGGCGGGCCGAAAGAGCAAAGCTCAACCCCTGTAAAAACACAACTAGTAAACACACACACACACACACACACACACACACACACACACACACACACACACACACACACACACACACACCCACACACACACACCCACACACACACACACACACACGCCACGTCGTCCTGTAAATATTTATGCAGCCCATTATCTTCCTCACCATTCCTTTACTCTCCCCTCCTAAGCCATCAATTCCTTCTTTTTCTCTATTCGGGTTCATCATGTTTCCTTCTCCCCCGTTCCTTCCTGCCCTACGTGCTCGGTTGGCATAATCACCACTTCTCACTCTTCCCTTCTTCCCAGACCGCTCTTGTTTTTACTCTTGCTCTCTACTTCCTCTTTCGTGTTCCTATTATCTTTTCAAATTTAATTTAGTCATGTTTTAATTTTTCTTTTAATTTTCACCCGTTTTAAATCTATTCGTTGTCAGCTTATCAGTGTTTCTAGACTTATCCCAGGTAGATGGAGAGGAATTAAATTAGAAATAGGCTTTAGAAGACCATTACATCAGTACAGGATGAAGGGAAGACACTTAGTGCCATCAATAAATGGTGGAGTGGATTTGGGAGTTATATCAATTATATAGTGAGGTACACATCAGAACAATGCAGTCACTCACACACACACACACACAGCCACACACACACACACACACACACACACACACACACACACACACACACACAGCCACAGGAAGTACGGCACCACCCCTACATTCTACCCAACAGACACCCTACCTGCCCCAACCCCTGTCAGCCCCCCACTAAGAACCCACCTAAGGCACCCTCCCCCCACCTACCCACCTCTTTCCACTCACCCCCTCCTCCCACTCCCCCCTCCCCCCAGGACCTCCCTTCTCCCCCATCCCCCAAGCCCTCCCTTCTCCCACATGCCCTCCCGTCTCTCCCACCCATAAGCCCTCCGTTTCTCCCGCCCCCCTAGGCCCCCCACCCCACCTAAGCCTTCCCCTCTCCACCACTCCCCAAAACCCTCCCCTCTTCCTCACCACCTCAGCCTTCCCTTTCCCCCCATGCCCCCAAAGCCCTCCCCCTTTACTGCCCCCCCTTCTCCCCATCCCCCTCAACCCTCCCCCTCTCACCCCCTCCAAACCTCCCCCTTTCACCCCCCTCAACCCTCCCCCTATCACCCCCCCCCACATCCCTCCCCCTCTAACCCACCCCAACCCTCCCCCTCTCACCCACCCCCCCTACCCTCCAACCCAAAGCCCTTCCTCCTCCACCAGTCTCCCCGTACCAGATCCTCCCAGCTCCCACTCACAACAGACCCCACAGGTCCCCCCCAGAGGAGAAGCAGAAGAGAGTCACTTTCAGGGTAATGTACTCGAACATAGATGGGATCACAAGCAAGGCAAGTGAACTAAGGGAAAGAGCACAAGAAGTGAACCCAGATGTAATCGGACTCACTGAAACAAAACTCTCTGGCATCATAATGAATGTCGTGTTTCCTCAGGAGTACACGGTAATAAGGAAAGAGAGAGAAGGTAGGGGAGGAGGCGGAGTGGCCCTACTCATGAGAAAGGAATGGAGTTTTAAGGAGATGGCTATCCCAGGCTGTGAGGGTTTCAGAGACTACATAGCAGGAACCATGACAATGGAAGGACCAAGAATAGTAGTAGCAGTAATATATAACCCCCCACCAAAAGACAGAAGACCCAGTCAAAAGTACAAAAACAACAACATGGCAGTTAACACTATAATTGAGAGGGCAGCCTCTACTGCCTGTAGAAATAGATCCCATCTGCTCATCATGGGGGACTTCAATCAAGGAAGGATTGACTGGGAGAACGAGGAACCACATGGAGGCGAGGATACGTGGAGAGCCAAACTACTGGAGGTGGTGACTAGAAACTTTTTAACCCAGCATGTCAGAGAATCCACAAGGATGAGAGGAAATGACGAACCAGCGAGACTCGACCTGGTCTTATCCCTGACCGACTCTGACATAAGAGAAATCGGTTTTGAGCTCCCAGTAGGAATGAGAGACCACAGTCTATTGGTGTTTGAGTACCTGATTGAAGAAGGGTAATTGAACTCGAGGAAGGATACCGAAACCAAAAGGTTAGCATACCGAAAGGGAAACTATGAGGAGATAAGAAAATTCCTAACAGATATAGCATGGGAAACAGAGCTCAGGGAAAAGACGGCCCCAAGATATGATGGACTACATCATGCAAAAGTGCAAGGAAGCAGCAAACAAGTTTGTCCCATCCCAAAAGGAAAACAGAGAAATGAAGATGAGAAACCCATTGTTTAATCAGAGATGTAGGCTAGCTAAGCAGCAAAGTAAAAGGGCATGGAGAAACTATAGGAATAACAGGACACTGGAGAGCAGAGAAAGATACCAGAATGCCAGGAATGAATATGTCAGGATGAGAAAAGAGGCAGAAAGACAATACGAAAATGACATCACAAGCAAGGCAAAGACTCAGAATAAGTTGCTGCATAGCCACATCAGGAGAAAAACAACAGTAAAGGAACAGGTTATGAAATTAAGGATAGGGGCAGAAGGATTCACTACAAACGACAAGGAAGTGTGTGAGGAACTGAATAAGAAATTCCAGGAGATCTTCACCTTTAGAGAAAGCAGAAATCCCAGAGATAAGAGAGGGAATAGCTAACCAGAAACCACTGGAAGAGTTTGAGATTACCAGCGGGAAAGTAAGGAAGTGTTTACTAGAGTTGGATGTGACAAAGGCTATAGGCCCAAATGGATCTCCCCTTGGATACTAAAGGAAGGAGCAGAGAAACTGTGCCTACCACTCTCCATAGTGAATAACAAATCTCTGGCAACAGGGGAACTGCCAGGAATTTGGAAAGCAGCTAACGTAGTCCCAATATACAAGAAAGGGGATAGACAGGAGGCACTGAATTACAGGCCAGTGTCCCTAACCTGCACACCATGCAAGCAGATGGAGAAGATTGTGCGAAGAAAGCTAGTGGAGTACGTGGAGCGAAAGAACTTTGTAACAAAGCTTCAACATGGGTTCAGGGAAGGTAGGTCCTGCCTCACAGGCCTGCTTGAATCCTACGACCAGGCAACAAAAATAAGGCAAGAAAGAGAAGGGGTGTGCAGACTGCATATTTTTGGATTGTCAGAAAGCCTTTGATACAGTGCCACACAAGAGGCTAGTGAAAAAGCTGGAGGTGCAGGTTGGAGTGAAAGGGAGGGTAATCCATTGGATAAAGGAGTACCTCAGCAACAGGAGACAAAGAGTCTGTGTGAGGGGTAAGGTCTCAGATTGGCGAGACGTTACGAGTGGAGTCCCGCAGGGGTCAGTCCTTGGACCTATACTTTTTCTGATATATGTAAATGATCTCCCAGAGAGTATAGAATCGTTTCTCTCAATGTTTACCGATGATGCAAAAATTATGAGGAGGATTGAAACAGAGGACGATAGTAGGAGGCTACAAGATGACCTAGACAGACTGAGTGAATGGTCCAACAAATGGCTGTTGAAGTTCAACCCGAGTAAATGCAAAGTAATGAAACTAGGCAGTGGAAACAGGAGGCCAGACACAGGATACAGAATAAGAGATGAAGTATTTAATGAAACGGACAGAGAGAAAAATCTAGGAGTTGATATCACACCAAACCTGTCTCCTGAAGCCCACATAAAGAGAATAACGTCTGCGGCATATGCGAGGCTGGCTAACATCAGAACAGGGTTCAGGAACCTGTGTAAGGAATCATTCAGAATCTTGTACACCACATATATAAGACCAATCCTGGAGTATGCGGCCCCAGCATGGAGCCCGTACCTTGTCAAGCACAAGACGAAGCTGGAAAAAGTCCAAAAATATGCCATCAGACTAGTCCCAGAACTAAGAGGCATGAGTTACGAGGAAAGGCTGCGGAATTTGCACCTTACGACACTGGAAGACAGAAGAGTAAGGGGAGACATGATCACAACCTACAAAACCCTCAGAGGAATCGACCGGGTAAACAAGGATAAACTATTCAACACTGGTGGGATGCGAACAAGGGGACACAGGTGGAAACTGAGTACCCACATGAGCCACAGAGACGTTAGAAGGAACTTTTTCAGTGTCAGAGTAGTTAACGGATGGAATGCATTAGGCAGTGACGTGGTGGAGGCTGACTCCATACACAGTTTCAAATATAGATATGATAGAGCCCAGTAGGGTCAGGAATCTGTACACCAATTGACTGACAGTTGAGAGGCGGGACCAAAGAGCCAAAGCTCAACCCCCGCAAGCACAAACAGGTGAGTACAAATAGGTGAGTACACAAACAGAGGGTCTGGTAGCTGAGTGGACAGCACACGGGACTCGTAATCCTCTGGCCCCGGTTCAATTCCCGGACTAGGCAGAGACAAATGTTTTTTTTTCACCCTGATGTGCTTATTACTTAGCACATCAGGGTACCTGATGGTACCTACAGCACATTATAGGTACCTAGGAGATAGACAGCTGTTACGGGCTGCCTCCTGTGTGTGTGTGTACTCACCAAATTGTGATTACAGGTGTTGAGCTCTGGCTCTTTGGTCCCATTTCTCAACCGTCAATCAACAACTGTACAGGTTTCTAAGCCTATTGGGCTCTATCATACCTACACTTGAAACTGTGTATGTAGTCAGCCTCCACCACATCACTTCCTAATGCATTCCATTTATCAACCACTCTGACACTAAAAAAGTTCTTTCTAATATCTCTGTGGATCATTTGGGCACTCAGTTTCCACCTGTGTCCCCTAGTGCGTGTGCTCCTTGTGTTAAATAGACTGTCTTTATCTACCCTATCAATTCCCTTGAGAATCTTGAATGTGGTGATCATGTCCCCCCTAACTTGTGTCTTTCAGCGACACCGACACACTTTCTGTGTGTGTGTGTGTGTGTGTGTGTGTGTGTGTGTGTGTGTGTTTGTGTGTGTGTGTGTGTGTGTGTGTGTGTGTGTGTGTGTGTGTGTGTGTGTGTGTGTGTGTAATTACCTAAGTGTAATTTCCTAAGTGTAGTTACAGGATGAGAGCTACGCTCGAGGTGTCACGTCTTCCCAGCACTCTTTATCATGTAACGCTTTGAAACTACTGACGATCTTGGCCTCCACCACCTTCTCGCCTAACTTCTTCCAACCGTCTACCACTCTGTTTGCGAAAGTAAAGTGTGTGTACTCACCTAGTACTCACCTAGTTGTGTTTGCGGGGGTTGAGCTCTGGCTCTTTGGTCCCGCCTCTCAACCGTCAATCAACAGGTGTACAGATTCCTGAGCCTATCGGGCTCTGTCATATCTACACTTGAAACTGTGTATAGAGTGAGCCTCCACCACATCACCCCCTAATGCATTCCATTTGTCAACCACTCTGACACTAAAAAAGTTCTTTCTAATATCTCTGTGGCTCATTTGGGCACTCAGTTTCCACCTGTGTCCCCTTGTGCGTGTTCCCCTTGTGTTAAATAGACTGTCTTTATCTACCCTATCAATCCCCTTCAGAATCTTGAATGTGGTGATCATGTCCCCCCTAACTCTTCTGTCTTCCAGCGAAGTGAGGTTTAATTCCCGTAGTCTCTCCTCGTAGCTCATACCTCTCAGCTCGGGTACTAGTCTGGTGGCAAACCTTTGAACCTTTTCCAGTTTAGTCTTATCCTTGACTAGATATGGACTCCATGCTGGGGCTGCATACTCCAGGATTGGCCTGACATATGTGGTATACAAAGTTCTGAATGATTCTTTACACAAGTTTCTGAATGCCGTTCGTATGTTGGCCAGCCTGGCATATGCCGCTGATGTTATCCGCTTGATATGTGCTGCAGGAGACAGGTCTGGCGTGATATCAACCCCCAAGTCTTTTTCCTTCTCTGACTCCTGAAGAATTTCCTCTCCCAGATGATACCTTGTATATGGCCTCCTGCTCCCTACACCTATCTTCATTAAATTACATTTGGTTGGGTTAAACTCTAACAACCATTTGTTCGACCATTCCTTCAGCTTGTCTAGGTCTTCTTGAAGCCTCAAACAGTCCTCTTCTGTTTTAATCCTTCTCATAATTTTAGCATCGTCCGCAAACATTGAGAGAAATGAATCGATACCCTCCGGGAGATCATTTACATATATCAGAAACAAGATAGGACCGAGTACAGAGCCCTGTGGGACTCCACTGGTGACTTCACGCCAATCGGAGGTCTCACCCCTCACCGTAACTCTCTGCTTCCTATTGCTTAGATACTCCCTTATCCACTGGAGCACCTTACCAGCTACACCTGCCTGTTTCTCCAGCTTATGTACCAGCCTCTTATGCGGTACTGTGTCAAAGGCTTTCCGACAATCCAAGAAAATGCAGTCCGCCCAGCCCTCTCTTTCTTGCTTAATCTGTGTCACCTGATCGTAGAATTCTATCAAGCCTGTAAGGCAAGATTTACCCTCCCTGAATCCATGTTGGCGATTTGTCACGAAGTCCCTTCTCTCCAGATGTGTTACCAGGTTTTTTCTCACGATCTTCTCCATCACCTTGCATGGTATACAAGTCAAGGACACTGGCCTGTAGTTCAGTGCCTCTTGTCTGTCGCCCTTTTTGTATATTGGGACCACATTCGCCGTCTTCCATATTTCTGGTAGGTCTCCCGTCTCTAGTGATTTACTATACACTATGGAGAGTGGCAAGCAAAGTGCCTCTGCACACTCTTTCAGTTTTCACACACACTCTGTGTGTGTGTGTGTGTGTGTGTGTGTGTGTGTGTGTGTGTGTGTGTGTGTGTGTGTGTGTGTGTGTGTGTGTGTGTGTGTGTGTGTGTGTGTGTGTGTGTGTCTGTGTGTGTGTGTGTGTGTGTGTGTGTATGTGTGTGTGTGTGTGTGTGTGTGTGTGTGTGTGTGTGTGTGTGTGTGTGTGTGTGTGTGTGTGTGTGTGTGTGTGTGTGTTTTGTACTCACCTAATTGTACTCACCTAATTGTGCTTGCGGGGGTTGAGCTTTGGCTCTTTAGTCCCGCCTCTCAACTGTCAATCAACTGGTGTACAGAATCCTGAGCCTACTGGGCTCTATCATATCTACATTTGAAACTGTGTATGGAGTCAGCCTCCACCACATCACTTCCTAGTGCATTCCATTTATTAACTACTCTGACACTGAAAAAATTCTTTCTAACGTCTCTGTGGCTCATCTGGGTACTAAGTTTCCACCTGTGTCCCCTTGTTCGTGTCCCACCCGTGCTGAAGAGTTTGCCTTTGTCCACCCTGTCAATTAACCTGAGAATTTTGTAGGTGGTTATCATGTCTCCCCTTACTCTTCTGTTTTCCAGGGATGTGAGGTTCAGCTCCTTTAGCCTTTCCTCGTAGCTCAATCCTCTCAGTTCCGGGACGAGCCTGGTGGCATACCGCTGAATCTTCTCTAACTTTGTCTTGTGTTTAACTAGGTATGGACTCCAGGCTGGAGCTGCATACTCCAGGATTGGTCTTACATAAGTGGTATACAGGGTTCTGAAAGATTCCTTACACAAGTTTCTGAAGGCAGTTCTTATGTTGGTCAGTCTAGCATATGCCGCTGATGATATTCTTTTGATGTGGGCCTCTGGGGACAGGTTCGGTGTAATATCAACTCCCAGATCCTTCTCTCTATTTGACTCTTGCAGGATTTCCCCTCCCAGATGATACCTTGTGTTCAGCCTCCTGCTCCCTTCGCCTAATTTCATCACCTTACACTTTCCAGAGTTGAACTTTAGCAGCCATTTTCTAGACCATTCCTCCAGTTTATCCAGGTAATCCTGTAGTCTCTGTCTATCTTCATCCGTCTTGATTCTTCTCATAATTTTTGCACCATCAGCAAACATCGAGAGGAATGAGTCTATACCCTCTGGAAGATCGTTCACATATATTAGAAACAGGATGGGTCCAAGTACTGAGCCCTGTGGGACTCCGCTGGTGACATTTCGCCACTCTGATGTCTCCCCCCTCACCGTTACTCGCTGTTTCCTGTTGCTTAAGTACTCCCTTATCCACTGGAGCACCTTCCCTTTTACTCCTGCCTGTTGCTCCAACTTTTTTAACAGCCTTTCATGGGGTAGTGTGTCAAAGGCTTTTTGGCAATCCAGGAAAATGCAGTCGGCCCACCCTTCTCTTTCCTGCCTAATTTTCGTTGCCTGGTCATAAAATTCTATTAAACCTGTGAGACACGATTTACCATCTCTGAACCCATGTTGGTGGTGCGTTACAAAGTTATTTCCCTCCAGATGCTCTACGAGCCTTTTCCTCACAATCTTCTCCATCACCTTGCATGGTATACAAGTTAGGGAAACTGGCCAGTAATTCAGTGCCTCTTGCCTGTCACCCTTTTTGTATATTGGGACCACGTTAGCTGTCTTCCAACTTTCTGGTAAGTCTCCTGTTTCCAGTGACCTGTTATACACCATAGAGAGTGGCACACTTAGTGCTTCTGCACCTTCCTTTAGTATCCATGGTGAGATTCTATCAGGCCCAACAGCATTGTCACATCCAGCTCCAGCAGACACCTTTTGACCTCATCACTGGTGAGGTCAAATTTCTCCAAGGTTGCTTGGTTTGCCGCCTCCTCATTTAGTGCAGGGACTTCTCCTTGTTCTATTGTGAAGACCTCCTGGAATCTCTGGTTAAGTTCTTCACACACCTCCTTGTCATTCTCTTGTGTGTGTGTGTGTGTGTGTGTGTGTGTGTGTGTGTGTGTGTGTGTGTGTGTGTGTGTGTGTGTGTGTGTGTGTACTCACCTAATTGTACTCACCTAATTGTGCTTGCGGGGGTTGAGCTCTGGCTCTTTGGTCCCGCCTCTCAACTGTCAATCAACTGGTGTACAGATTCCTGAGCCTATTGGGCTCTATCATATCTACATTTGAAACTGTGTATGGAGTCAGCCTCCACCACATCACTTCCTAATGCATTCCATTTACTAACTACTCTGACACTGAAAAAGTTCTTTCTAACGTCTCTGTGGCTCATTTGGGTACTCAACTTCCACCTGTGTCCCCTTGTTCGCGTCCCACCAGTGTTAAATAGTTCATCCTTGTTTACCCGGTCGATTCCCCTGAGGATTTTGTAGGTTGTGATCATGTCCCCCCTTACTCTTCTGTCTTCCAGTGTCGTAAGGTGCATTTCCCGCAGCCTTTCCTCATAACTCATGCCTCTTAGTTCTGGGACTAGTCTAGTAGCATACCTTTGGACTTTTTCCAGCTTCGTCTTGTGCTTGACAAGGTACGGGCTCCATGCTGGGGCCGCATACTCCAGGATTGGTCTTACATATGTGATGTACAATATTCTGAATGATTCCTTACACAGGTTCCTGAACGCCGTTCTGATGTTAGCCAGCCTCGCATATGCCGCAGACGTTATTCTCTTTAGGTGGGCTTCAGGAGACAGGTTTGGTGTGATATCAACTCCTAGATCTTTCTCTCTGTCTGTTTCATTAAGTACTTCATCTCCTACTCTGTATCCTGTGCCTGGCCTCCTGTTTCCACTGCCTAGTTTCATTACTTTGCATTTACTCGGGTTTAACTTCAACAGCCATTTGTTGGACCATTCACTCAGTCTATCCAGGTCATCTTGTAGCCTCCTACTATCATCCTCTGTTTCAATCCTCCTCATAATTTTTGCATCATCGGCAAACATTGAGAGGAACGAATCTATACCCTCTGGGAGATCATTTACATATACCAGAAACAGTATAGGTCCAAGGACTGACCCCTGCGGGACTCCACTTGTGACGTCTCGCCAATCTGAGACCTCACCCCTCACACAGACTCGTTGTCTCCTGTTGCTTAGGTACTCCTCTATCCACCGGAGTACCTTCCCTCTCACTCCAGCCTGCATCTCCAACTTTCGCACTAGCCTCTTGTGTGGCACTGTCTTAAAGGCTTTCTGACAATCCAAAAATATGCAGTCTGCCCACCCTTCTCTTTCTTGCCTTATTTTTGTTGCCTGGTCGTAGAATTCAAGTAACCCTGTGAGGCAGGACCTGCCATCCCTGAACCCATGTTGATGCTGTGTTACAAAGTTCCTTCGCTCCAGATGCTCCACTAGTTTTTTTTGCACAATCTTCTCCATCAGCTTGCATGGTATGCAGGTTAGGGACACTGGCCTGTAGTTCAGTGCCTCCTGTCTATCCCCTTTCTTGTATATCGGGACTACGTTAGCTGCTTTCCAAATATCTGGCAGTTCCCCTGTTGCCAGTGATTTGTTATACACTATGGAGAGTGGTAGGCTCAGTTCTCTTGCTCCTTCCTTTAGAACCCAAGGGGAGATTCCATCTGGGCCTATAGCCTTCGTCACTTCCAACTCTAGTAAACACTTCCTTACTTCCCCACTGGTAATCTCAAATCTGTGGTGTGTGTGTGTGTGTGTGTGTGTGTGTGTGTGTGTGTGTGTGTGTGTGTGTGTGTGTGAGTGTCTGTGTGTGTGTGTGTGTGTGTGTGTGTGTGTGTGTGTGTGTGTGTGTGTGTGTGTGTGTGTGTGTGTGTGTGTGTGTGTGTGTGTGTGTGTGTGTGTGTGTGTGTTTGTGTGTACTCACCTAGTTGTGTTTGCGGGGGTTGAACTCTGGCTCTTTGGTCCCGCCTCTCAACCGTCAATCAACAGGTGTGTGTGTGTGTGTGTGGAAAAAAATTGTTAGTAACAGTTAATTGATTGACAGTGGAGAGGCTGGCAAAAAGAGCAGAGCCCAACCCCCGCAAGCACAACTAGGTGAATACAGTCAGCCCGTTGTGTGGGAGGGAGGTGTGGGCTTGCTCACACCACAATAAGCCTCAATATACTCGGACATATTAGGTTTACAGTGATGGATCACACATCTCGGTTATCACAAGGAGTATAACCGCATATAGGAAGGAAAAAATAAAGTGATATCACTAGAAGGTGTGTGTTAAAGAGAGAATAATCACCAGCACCAGGCCACGTGTTAAAGAGAGAATAATCACCAGCACCAGGCCACGTGTTAAAGAGAGAATAATCACCAGCACCAGGCCACGTGTTAAAGAGAGAATAATCACCAGCACCAGGCCACGTGTTAAAGAGAGAATAATCACCAACACCAGGCCACGTGTTAAAGAGAGAATAATCACCAGCACCAGGCCACGTGTTAAACAGAGAATAATCACCAACACCAGGCCACGTGTTAAAGAGAGAATAATCACCAGCACCAGGCCACGTGTTAAACAGAGAATAATCACCAACACCAGGCCACGTGTTAAAGAGAGAATAATCACCAGCACCAGGCCACGTGTTAAACAGAGAATAATCACCAGCACCAGGCCACGTGGGGAGCGTAGGCCCACGAGGCCTATGCTTACATATTTGTATCAAGATATTCTTGGACTATAGTGAACAGTGATACAGTAAATTAGTGAACGGCAACACAATAGACATAAGGATACAGTGACTGACTCTAGAACTTTTGTTAAGTAGAGAACATCCAACAGCACCAATCCACTTTGGTGGAGGCAGACTCCATACACAGTTTTAATTGTAAATATGAACGAGCCCAATAGGCTCAGGAATCTGTACACCAGTTTATTGACAGTTGACAGGCGGGACCAAAGTGATAGAGCTCAACCCCTGCACAACTAGATAAGTACAATTAGGTGAGTACGCGCACACACTTACTCCTTACTCCCGTGGAACCAATTAAAATTGAGGATTGAAGGAAGAGAGTCAGTGTTAAGGTAAAGTACTCGAACATACATGGGATTACAAATAAGGCAAGTGAAATTAGGGAAAGATAGAAGGGAACCCGTATGTAAATGGATTCACAGAAAGAACATTCTCAGGAACTATAACGGATGCGGTGTTTCTCCAGGAATACTCTGTTATAAGGAGAGAGAGGGAAGGAAGGGGAGGAGGCAGAGTGACCCTACTGATAAGAAAGAAGTGAAAGTTTCGAGGAGATGGTTATCCCCTCTGCTATGAGGGGGTTCAGAGACTATACATCAGGTACCATAACGATAGGAGGTCCAAGAGTAGTGGCAGCAGTGATATATAACCCTCCACCAAATGACAGAAGACCCAGGCAAGAGTATGACAGAAACAACATGGCAGTCAACACTATAATTGAGAGAGTAGTACTGCTGTCTGTAGAAATATATCCCACCTGCTCATCACGAGGGACTTCAATCACGGAGGGATAGACTGGGAAAACTTGGATCCTCATGGAGTAGAGGATCCATGGGAGAGCTGAACAGCTGGAAGTGGCGACATGAAACTTTTTAAATCATCATGTCAGGGAATCTACAAGAATGAGAGGCAATGACGAACCAGTAAGACTCGACCTAGTCTTCACTCTACATGACTCCGGCCTAAGGGAAATCAGTTTCGAAGCCCCTGAGGGAATGAGTGATCACAGTGTACTGATGTTTGAGTATCTGGTTGAAGAAGGGTTAATGTACTCAAAGAAGGGTACAGAAAACAAAAGGCTTGCATTCCGAAAGGGAAACTATGATGAGGTGAGTAAGGAGGCCACAGACAAGTTTGTCCCAGTCCAAAAGGAAAAAAATGTAGTGCATATGAGCAACCCATGGCTTAATCAGAGATGTAAGCTAGGAAAGCAACTAAGTGCAAGGGCGTGGAGAAACTATAGGAATAATAGGACACTAGAGAGCAGAGAAAGGCACCAGAGTGCCAGGAATGAATACATCAGGGTGAGAAGTGAGGCAGAGAGGTATAAGAAAATGGCATAGCAAGCAATGCAAAGACTCAAACTAACTAAATTGCTGCACTGCCACATCGGGAGGAAAATAACAGTGAAGGAACAGGTAATAAAACTGAGGATAGGGACAGTCAGATTCACTACAAACGACAAGGAAGTGTTGGAGGAACCCAGTACGAAATTCCAGGAGTTGTTCACATGAGAGTAAGGAGAAGTTCCAGAGATATGAAAGGGAAGATCTAACCAAACACCACTAGATATGTTTGTGATTACCAGTAGGGAAGTGAGGAAGCTTTTACTAGAGTTGGATGTGACAAAGGCCATAGGGCCAGATGGAATCTCACCATGGATTCTAAAGGAAGGAGCAGAAGCACTATGCTTGCCACTCTCCATAGTGTATAACAAATAACTGGTAACAGGGGAGCTGCCAAAAACTTGGAAGACTGCTAATGTAGTCCCGATGTACAAAAAGGGGGATAGGCAGGAGGCACTAAACTACAGGGCAGTGTCCCTAATTTGCATACCATTCAAGTTGATGGAAAAGATTGTGCAAAAAGGCCTAGTGGAACATCTGGAGAGAAGAACTTTGTAACACAACATCAGCATGGGTTCAGGGATGGAAAATCATGCCTCACAGGATTAATCGAATTCTATGACCAGGCAACACAAAATCAGACAATAGAGGGGTGAGCAGACTGCGTATTTCTGGATAGGCAGAAAGCCTATGACACATTACCACACAAGAAACTAGTGCAAAAGCTGGAGATGCAGGCAGAAGTGAAAGGGAAGGTCCTCCATTGGATAAGTGAGTACCTAAGTAATAGATGACAGCAAGTCACAATGAGGGGTGAGGCCTCAGATTGGCGGGGCATCTCCAGTGGAGTCCCACAGGGTTCAGTCTTTGGACCTATACTGTTTCTGATATACGTAAATGATCTCCCAGAGGGTATAGAATCGTTCCTCTCATTGTTTATCGTTAGAAAGAACTTTTTTAGTGTCAGAGTAGTTAATAGATTAAGCAATGATGTAGTGCAGGCAGACTCCATACATGGTTTCAAATGAAGATATGATAGAGCCCAGTTGACTCAGGAATCTGTTCACCAGTTGATTGACAGTTGAGAGGCGTGACCAAAGAGCCAGAGGTCAACCCCCGCAAGCACAAATAGGTGAGTACAAATAGGTGAGTAACACATACACTCACACACATACACACACACACACACACACACACACACACACACACACACACACACACATACACACACACACACACACACATCATTTGGGAGATGAAATACTTCAAGAGTCAGAGAGAGAGAAAGACCTGGGGGTTGATATCACGCCAGACCTGTCCCCTGAAGCTCATATCAAGAGGATAACATCAGCAGCATATGCCAGGTTGGCTAACATAAGAACGGCCTTTAGAAACTTGTGTAAGGAATCTTTCAGAACATTATATACCACATATGTCAGACCAATCCTGGAGTATGCGGCTCCAGCATGGAGTCCATATCTAGTCAAGCATAAGACTAAACTGGAAAAGGTTCAAAGGTTTGCCACCAGACTAGTACCCGAGCTGAGAGGTATGAGCTACGATTAGAGACTACGGGAATTGAACCTCACTTCGTTGGAAGACAGAAGAGTTAGGGGGGACATGATCACCACATTCAAGATTCTCAAGGGAATCGACAGGGTTGATAAAGACAGGCTATTTAACACAAGGGGCACACGCACTAGGGGACACAGGTGGAAACTGAGTGCCCAAATGAGCCACAAAGATATTAGAAAGAACTTTTTTAGTGTCAGAGTGGTTGACAAATGGAATGCATTAGGAAGCAATGTGGTGGAGGCTGACTCCATACACAGTTTCAAGTGTAGATATGATAGAGCCCAATAGGCTCAGGAACCTGTACACCTGTTGATTGACGGTTGAGAGGCGGGACCAAAGAGCCAGAGCTCAACCCCCGCAAGCACAACTAGGTGAGTACACACACACACACACACACACACACACACACACACACACACACACACACACACACACACACACACACACACACACACACACACACACACACACACACGGTCTTTTACGGGACCAAAGAGCCAAAGCTCAACCCCCGCAAGCACAAATAGGTGAATACAAAGTACACACATACACACACACAGAAACACACAAGGCTGACCCAAGGGGGAGTCTTGGGTCAACCTTGAGAAAGAGCAGACGTATAGGGGCAACGGTCTGCGTATATTGAGGGAACAATAGGGTTCAAGGGAGCGGGTGTACTGTGCAGTGGGGATCGGGACAGTGTAAATCAAACAGTGGCATTGTATTGCAACACATTGATCACATCTCGTGGTGAATTATCGTAGTGAATTTAGAGAAGATAGCTAGTGAAGATCGATTCCTTGAGGCAGCATCAGTCACACAAACGGGACCCACTTGGAGACCTGAAGACAGCACAGGATTACCGACGACACGCCGTGTATTCACCTAGAGTGCTTGTGGGGGGGCTGGCTGGTAAGTGTCTCTCTAAGTCTTCAACAGTGTGCAAGGTTTATATAATATCATATCACAAAAACTAAGGCATTCCAGTCAATAATACAATCGTCAGTATTGTCAGGTAACAATATTACAGTCAGGTAACAAGGACAGAACTGAGAGCTCTAGGAACGCAGATAAGCCGCAAATCCCCCCGCTGTAATCTGATGACAACACCTCACCCCCCACCTTCCAGTGTGGGCTCACTGGGCACCCACCAAAACCACACGCACGCAAGTACACTCCAACACGCACACATTCCCTAGGCATTACCCCACCCCAACTTCCTCAGTAGCATACCAGATATCCCCCCCCCTCTACCCCAAAAACCCTCCCACACAGTGGGACCCCCCTACATCTCCAGCACCCTCTCCCACCACCTGACCACCTGACCTGAAGTGACCATCTCCGCCCCACCAACCCCCCAGTTTCCCATGCACCCCCCCTTCCTACAAACACACACACACACACACACACACACATTGTATTGAACTTTGAGTACCTGGTAGAGCTAGGACTTATCTCCCCCCAAAAAGAACTAGGAATCAAAAGGCTGGCATACCGAAAGGGGAATTATGAACAGATGAGGAGTTTCCTAAGTGAAATACCTTGGGACACAGACCTCAGAGACAAGTCTGTACAGGGTATGATGGACTATGTTACCCAAAAGTGTCAGGAGGCAGTAAACAGGTTCATCCCGGCCCAAAGGGAAAAATCCGAGAAGCAACAAAAGAATCCATGGTATAATAGGGCATGTATGGAAGCGAAGAAACTGAACAAGAAGGCGTGGAGGAACTTCCGGAATAACAGAACACCAGAAAGCAGGGAGAGATACCAGAGAACCAGGAATGAGTACGTCAGGGTGAGAAGAGAAGCAGAGAAAATTTTTGAAAATGATATAGCAAACAAAGCCAAGACCGAACCAAAGCTACTCCACAGTCACATCAGAAGGAAAACAACAGTGAAAGAACAGGTATTGAAACTTAGAACAGGCGAGGACAGGTATACAGAGAATGACAGAGAGGTGTGTGAGGAACTCAACAAGAGGTTCCAGGAGGTCTTCACAATAGAACAGGGTGAGGTCACTGTGCTAGGAGAAAGGGAGGTAAACCAGGCGGCCTTGGAGGAGTTCGAAATTACGAGAGAGGAGGTCAAGAGACACCTGCTGGATCTGGATGTTAGAAAGGCGGTTGGTCCAGATGGGATCTCACCATGGGTACTGAAAGAGTGTGCAGAGGCACTTTGCTTGCCACTCTCCATAGTGTATAGTAAATCACTAGAGACGGGAGACCTACCAGAAATATGGAAGACGGCGAATGTGGTCCCAATATACAAAAAGGGCGACAGACAAGAGGCACTGAACTACAGGCCAGTGTCCTTGACTTGTATACCATGCAAGGTGATGGAGAAGATCGTGAGAAAAAACCTGGTAACACATCTGGAGAGAAGGGACTTCGTGACAAATCGCCAACATGGATTCAGGGAGGGTAAATCTTGCCTTACAGGCTTGATAGAATTCTACGATCAGGTGACACAGATTAAGCAAGAAAGAGAGGGCTGGGCGGACTGCATTTTCTTGGATTGTCGGAAAGCCTTTGACACAGTACCGCATAAGAGGCTGGTACATAAGCTGGAGAGACAGGCAGGTGTAGCTGGTAAGGTGCTCCAGTGGATAAGGGAGTATCTAAGCAATAGGAAGCAGAGAGTTACGGTGAGGGGTGAGACCTCCGATTGGCGTGAAGTCACCAGTGGAGTCCCACAGGGCTCTGTACTCGGTCCTATCTTGTTTCTGATATATGTAAATGATCTCCCGGAGGGTATCGATTCATTTCTCTCAATGTTTGCGGACGATGCTAAAATTATGAGAAGGATTAAAACAGAAGAGGACTGTTTGAGGCTTCAAGAAGACCTAGACAAGCTGAAGGAATGGTCGAACAAATGGTTGTTAGAGTTTAACCCAACCAAATGTAATGTAATGAAGATAGGTGTAGGGAGCAGGAGGCCAGATACAAGGTATCATCTGGGAGAGGAAATTCTTCAGGAGTCAGAGAAGGAAAAAGACTTGGGGGTTGATATCACGCCAGACCTGTCTCCTGCAGCACATATCAAGCGGATAACATCAGCGGCATATGCCAGGCTGGCCAACATACGAACGGCATTCAGAAACTTGTGTAAAGAATCATTCAGAACTTTGTATACCACATATGTCAGGCCAATCCTGGAGTATGCAGCCCCAGCATGGAGTCCATATCTAGTCAAGGATAAGACTAAACTGGAAAAGGTTCAAAGGTTTGCCACCAGACTAGTACCCGAGCTGAGAGGTATGAGCTACGAGGAGAGACTACGGGAATTAAACCTCACTTCGCTGGAAGACAGAAGAGTTAGGGGGGACATGATCACCACATTCAAGATTCTGAAGGGGATTGATAGGGTAGATAAAGACAGTCTATTTAACACAAGGGGAACACGCACAAGGGGACACAGGTGGAAACTGAGTGCCCAAATGAGCCACAGAGATATTAGAAAGAACTTTTTTAGTGTCAGAGTGGTTGACAAATGGAATGCATTAGGAAGTGATGTGGTGGAGGCTGACTCCATCCACAGTTTCAAGTGTAGATATGACAGAGCCCGATAGGCTCATGAATCTGTACACCTGTTGATTGACGGTTGAGAGGCGGGACCAAAGAGCCAGAGCTCAACCCCCGCTAACACAACTAGGTGAGTACAACTAGGTGAGTACACACACACACACACACACACACACACAATCAAAGTTAATAAATGGAATGCTTTAGGCAGTGATGTGGTGGAGGCTGACTCTATACACAGTTTCAAATGTAGACATGATAGAGCCCAGTAGGCTCTGGAATCTTTCAGAACCCTATATACCACTTATGTAAGACCAATCCTGGAGTATGCAGTTCCAGCCTGGAGTCCATACCTAGTTAAACACAACACAAAGCTAGAGAAGATTCAGCGGTATGCCACCAGGCTCGTCCCGGAACTGAGAGGAATGCGCTACGAGGAAAGGCTAAAGGAGCTGAACCTCACATCCCTGGAAAACAGAAGAGTAAGGGGAGACATGATAACCACCTAAAAAATTCTCAGGGAAATCGACAGGGTGGACAAAGACATACTGTTCAGCACGGGTGGGACACGAACAAGGGGACACAGGTGGAAACTTAGTACCCAGATGAGCCACAGAGACGATAGAAAGAATTTTTCAGTGTCAGAGTAGTTAATAAATGGAATGCATTAGGCAGTGATGTGGTGGAGGCTGACTCCATACATAGTTTCAAATGTAGATATGATAGAGCCCAGTAGGCTCAGGAATCTGTACACCAGTTGATTGACGGTTGAGAGGCGGGACCAAAGAGCCAAAGCTCAACCCCCGCAAGCACAATTAGGTGAGTACATACACACACACGCAAACACACAGTCAGTGTGTGTTATTCACTGTTCACCCCACTATTCCACTATTTTCCACTCCCCTCTCTCACCCCTCTCTTTCACACCACTCTCACCCCTCTCTTTCACACCACTTTCACCCCTCTCTCTCACCCCACTCTCCCACCCCTCTCTCTCAACCCTTTCTCTCACCCCTCTGTCTCACCTTTCTCTCTCTCTCTCTCTCTCTCTCTCTCTCTCTCTCTCTCTCTCTCTCTCTCTCTCTCTCTCTCTCTCTCTCTCTCTCTCTCTCTCTCTCTCTCTCTCTCTCTCTCTCCCACCCTCTCTCCCACCCTCTCTCTCTCTCTCTCTCTCTCTCTCTCTCTCTCTCTCTCTCTCTCTCTCTCTCTCTCTCTCTCTCTCTCTCTCTCTCTCACCCCGCTTGCCCTTCTCCTGACAAATCCTATCACAGCATAACAGGAACAGCGGCAAGCATGATGGCCAGAGGAAGCAGGGGAACAGGGAAAACTCAAGGTGATGAAATGAAGGAAATGTTCGCCCAGCGTTTGGAGGATATCAAGAATGAGATGCAGAGAATGAGGCAGGAAATGAAGAATGAAATAAGCAACCTGAAAAGAGAACTGACAGCAGCAAAACAGGAGATTAGAACCCTCAAAGAGAACAGTGTTCATGCTGAGAGAAATAATATACTGGAAGAGAATGCCACTATAAAAGCAACATTTGCAGAAATGATAAAAAAATAACTCTGAAGTAATGTCCACAATCATAGAGGTGGCCATGAAAGCAGCCAACTCAGTGGAAGCAGCACGCTCTACTAGCCAGCTGCTGGAAAGAAAAGGATCAGTGGTAGCTGTGGGTATTAAAAAGCGGGAAGGCTTCAACAGGACAGAGTGGAATGATAAGGACAACACAGCAGTAAATGAAATACTGAAAGCACTAGGGATGGAAGTGGCTGAGCATAGAATTGATAAGGTTTTCAGACTGGGCAGGTACAACAAAGACCGAGACCGTGTGTTAAAGATAGTGTTTGCAAACGAGAACACAAAGGAGATGATTCTAACAAGGAAAAGCCACCTGCAACAGGTTGGAGAATTAAAAAAAGTAAAAGGATATGACAAGGAAGGAGAGAGCCATAGCGGCAGAAGCAAGGTAGAAGCACAGGACAAGAGGGGAAACCCAGGAACTCACAGCTCCCAACACATCATCCCCAGAGGTGAGGGGGGAACCAACAACCCACAGACACCCAGTAACACCAGAGGGGAGGGCAACCACACCACCCTTCTCTGCATAGAAAGCCCCCCCCTACCCCAAAGCCTCCCTGCTCCCACTTAAATGCTAAGGCAAATCTCTCTTCCCCCACACCTATTCCTACCCTTCTACCCCTCCCCTCCTTCTGACATGTCCCCCTTCCACCCCTTTTCGTTCCAATCCTTCCTCCATCCCATTCCTTCCCTGCCCCCCCACCCCGGGATCCTCTGAAACCCTGTTATCCACCTCACAAATCTTCACACCCATGGAACAGCTTCCCCCACCAGCAGAACACTCACCAAGGAGGCGATTTTAGAAGGGATAGAAGAAAGTGAGCCTCAGGACAATGTACATTAATATTACAAATAAAGCAAATGAGCTTGGAGAATGGATACTAGAGGAAAACCCAGTCAAAATAGCACTCAGAGAAACAAAGCTAACGAAAACCATAACAAATGCAGTGTTCCCACAGGAATATTATGTTATGAGGAAAGAGAGGGAAGGAAGAGGCGGAGGTGGTGTAGCTCTGCTGGTAGGAAAGGGCTGGGACTTTGAGGAGATGGTTATTCAGGGCTGTGAGGGTTTCAGTGACTACATAGCAGGTACTGTAACAAATGGAGGGAAAAAAATTATAGTCGCAGTCATATATAATCCACCACCAAATGACAGAAGACCTACACAGGAATATGATAGAAACAACATGGCCACTATTAACATAATAGAAAGAGCGGCTTCTGTTGCTAGCATGAATGGATCTGGACTGCTAATCATGGGAGAATTCAACCACGGGAAAATAGACTGGGAGAACCGAGATCCGCACGGAGGACCAGAAACATGGAGAGCTAAGCTGTTGAACGTCACAACAAGACACTTTCTAAGCCAGCACATAAAGGAACCAACAAGAATGAGAGGTGAAGATGAACCAGCCAAGCACGATCTGATATTTACCCTAAATGAGTGGGGTATAAGGGAAGTTAAGATGGAAGTACCCTTGGGAATGAGTGACCACAGTGTATTAAACTTTGAGTGCCTGGTAGAGGTAGGAATTATCTCCCACAAAAAAGAACTAGGAAACAAAAGGCTGGCATACAGAAAGGGGAACTATGAGGAGATGAGACGTTTCCTGAGGGAAATGCCTTGGGACACAGACCTCAGAGATAAGTCTGTACAAGATATGATGGACTATGTCACCCAAAAGTGTCATGAGGCAGTAAACGGGTTCATCCCGTCCCAAAGGGAAAAATCTGGGAAGTAAAAGATGAATCCATGGTATAATAGGGCATGTTTGGAAGCAAAGGGACTGAACAAAAGGGCGTGGAGGAACTTTCGGAATAACAGAACACCAGAAAGTAGATACCAAAGAACCAGGAATGAGTAAGTTAGAGTGAGAAGAGAAGCAGAGAAAAATTATGAAAATGATACAGCAAACAAAGCCAAGACCGAACCAAAGCAACTCCATAGTCACATCAGGAGGAAAAACAGTGAAAGAACAGGTAATGAAACTTATAACTGGCGAGGACAGGTATACAGAGAAAGACAAAAAGGTGTGTGAAGAACTCAACAAGAGGTTCCAGGAGGTCTTCACAATAGAACAAGGTGAGGTCACTGTGCTAGAAGAAAGGGAAGTAAATCAAGCTACCTTGGAAAGGTTCGAAATAACGAGAGAGGAGGTCAAGAGACTCCTGCTGGATCTGGATGTTTAAAAGGCTGTTGGTCCAGACGGGATCTCACCATGGGTACTGAATGAGTGTGCAGAGGCACTTTGCTTGCCACTCTCCATAGTATAAAGTAGGTCACGGGAGACCTACCAGAAATATGGAAGACAGGGAATGTGGTCCCAATATCCAAATGGGCGACAGGCACGAGGCACTGAACTACAGGCCAGTATCCTTGACTTGTATACCATGCAAGGTGATGGAGAAGATCGTAGAAAAAACCTACTAACACATCTGGAGAGAAGGGACTTCGTGACAAATCGCCGACATGGATTCAGAGAGAGTAAATCTTGCCTGACTTGCTTAATGGAATTCTACGACCAGATGACAAAGTTTAAGCAAGAAGGAGAAGGCTGGGCGGACTGCATTTTCTTGAATTCTTGGAAAGCCTTTGATACGGTACCACTTAAGAGGTTAGTACTTAAGCTGGAGAGACAGGCAAGTGTAGCTGGTAAGGTGGTCCAGTTGATAAGGGAGTACCTAAGCAATAGGAAGCAGAGAGTTATGGTGAGGGGTGAGACCTCAGATTGGCGTGAAGTAACCAGTGGAGTCCCACAGGGCTCTGTATTTGGTCCTATCTTGTTTCTGATATATGTAAATGATCTCCCGGAGGGTATAGATTCATTTCTCTCAATGTTTGCTGACGATGCCAAAATTATGAGAAGGATTAAAACAGAAAAGGACTGCTTAAGGCTTCAAGAAGACCTGCATAAGCTGAAGGACTGGTCGAACAAATGGTTGTTAGAGTTTAAGCTAAGCAAATGTAATGTAATGAAGATAGGCGTAGGGGCAGGACGCCAGATACTGTGTATCATCTGGGAGATGAAATTCTTCATGAGTCAGAGAGAGAAAAATACTTGGGGGTTGACATTCACGCCAGATCTGTTCCCTGCAGCCCATATCAAGAGGATAACATCAGCGGCATATGCCAGGCTGGCCAACATAAGAACGGCATTCAGAAACTTGTGTAAGGAATCATACAGATCTTTGTATACCACATATGTCAGGCAAATCCTGTAGTATGCAGCTCCAGCATGGAGTCCATATGTAGTTAAGGATAAGACCAAAGTGGAAAAGGTTCAAACATTTGCCACCAGAGTAGTACCCGAGCTGAGAGGTATGATCTACGAAGAGAGGCTATGGGAATTAAACCTCACCTCGCTGGAAGATAGAAGAGTAAGGGGGGACAAGATAACCACTTTTAACATTCTCAAGGGAATTGAAAGGGTAGATAAAGACAGGCTATTTAACACAAGGGGCACACGCACTAGGGGACACAGGCGGAAACTGAGTGCGCATATGAGCCACATATTAGAAAGAACTCTTTCAGTGTCAGAGTGGTTGACAAATGGAATGCATTAGGATGTGATGTGCTAGAGACTGACTCCCTATACGGTTTCAAGTGTAGACATGATAGAACCCAATAAGCTGAGGAACCTGTACACCTGTTGTTTGACTGTTGAGAGGCGGTGTTACGACCCTGGGTTCTCCAGTAGAAACCAGAGGTCAAAATTGAGCTATTAAACTTTCTAGTAGTACAGTTAAGTGCATCTTGAACGGCAATTGTTTGTATCTTCCCTGTCAGACGTAAGACTATTATTGTTTCTCAAAGAGCATTTAAAGACTGAGCTGGGGGTTGATTATTAAATAATAACATAGGCACCAACTTTGCTTACTAATACTTTCTAATCATTCATAAAGTAACAATACGTTGCATAGGGGAAGATCTTTAATGTGCTTAGCTGCACGATCAATTAGGCTCCTTCCGGCACCACGACATGAGGGAGGCCAGGTGGTCGCGAGGAGCTCTCTCTTCTCTGGCTGGTGTTCGTGCTGATAAGACTTACTCTGTGGCTGCACCCCTACTCTTCTCCCTTCTCCTCTTACTTATTTCCCTTACCTGAAGTTCCTGTATCCTTAAGTTAAGTACGGGGCATTATTAAGTGTACCTACTCTGGTAGTAACGATTGGTGAGACCTGGGGGTAGTATTTGCCAGTGTTTTGGGTACCCCTAAGTGTTGTGTTTTGTATTAGGGTCCCACGTGGTTTCCCTACCCTAAGCTGCATCCAGCTTCAGTGCTTATCCAGTAGTACTTTACCCTAGCTTGTTATTAGTGTAAACCTTGTATCCTGCCTACGTGGACCAAGGCTTTTAACGTAAGATAGTGTGGTAAAGTTATTATTATTATTGTTATTGGCGTGAGTGTATATGGGGGGTTGTTAAGGGGTTAATAAATAAGTACATGAATTACAGAGTATCTCTTCTTCCAGTGTGGGAGCGCATTGATCAACCCTTAGACTAACATATATGGTCTAGTAGCAAGTTATTACTACTGTGGATAGTTTATTTTGGGGGCCGGGCCTTTTAGCTCTCCCATATTTGATACTCTTGGCTTCTAACTACTCTTACCCCTTAATAGTACCAGTACCCCATAGTAGCCCACACACTGTTATTTGTAACAGGCGGGACCAAAGAGCCAGAGGTCAACCCCACGCAAACACAACTAGGTAAGTACAACTAGATAAGTACACACAAACATAAACAGATCATAATATGGACCCCCCGCAAGCACAACTAGGTAAGTACAACTAGATAAGTACACACACACACATAAACAGATCATAACAGGGAACTATGAAGGATAAAAATCTGAGTCACAACGGTATATAATGAAGCAGCCAAGACTATGACCATGGGACCAGATCAGGGATCACCATGCCCCCGAGGGACCAGATCAGGTGTCACCATGTACCGAGGGACCAGATCAGGGGTCACCATGGACCGAGGGACCAGATCAGGGGTCACCCTGGACCGAGGGACCAGATCAGGGATCACCATGGGACCGAGCGACCAGATCAGGTGTCACCATGGACCGAGGGACCAGATCAGGGGTCACCATGCATGGAGCGAGAGACCAGATCAGGGGTCACCATGGACCGAGGGACCAGATCAGGGGTCACCCTGGACCGAGGGACCAGATCAGGGGTCACCATGGACCGAGGGACCAGATCAGGTGTCTCCATGGACCGAGGGACCAGATCAGGGGTCACCATGAACCGAGGGACCTGATCAGGGGTCACCATGGGACCGAGGGACCAGATCAGGGGTCACCATGGACCGAGGGACCAGATCAGGGATCACCATGGACCGAGGGACCTGATCAGGGGTCACCATGGGACCGAGGGACCAGATCAGGGGTCACCATGGGACCAAGGGACCAGATCAGGTGTCACCATGGGACCCAGGGACCAGATCAGGGGTCACCCTGGACCGAGGGACCAGATCAGGGATCACCATGGGACCGAGCGACCAGATCAGGTGTCACCATGGACCGAGGGACCAGATCAGGGGTCACCATGCATGGAGCGAGAGACCAGATCAGGGGTCACCATGGACCGAGGGACCAGATCAGTGGTCACCCTGGACCGAGGGACCAGATCAGGGGTCACCATGGCCCGAGGGACCAGATCAGGTGTCTCCATGGACCGAGGGACCAGATCAGGGGTCACCATGAACCGAGGGACCTGATCAGGGGTCACCATGGGACCGAGGGACCAGATCAGGGGTCACCATGGACCGAGGGACCAGATCAGGGGTCACCATGGACCGAGGGACCAGATCAGGGGTCACCATGGGACCGAGGGACCAGATCAGGGGTCACCATGGGACCGAGGGACCAGATCAGGTGTCACCATGGGACCGAGGGACCAGATCAGGGGTCACCATGGAACCGAAGGACCAGATCAGGTGTCACCATGAAACCGAGGGACCAGATCAGGTATCACCATGAAACCGAGGGACCAGATCAGGTGTCACCATGGACTGAGGGACCAGATCAGGGGTCAACATGGAACGAGGGACCAGATCAGGGATCACCATGGGACCGAGAGGCCAGATCAGGGGTCAACATGGAACGAGGGACCAGATCAGGGGTCACCATGGACCGAGGGACCAGATCAAGTGTCACCATGGGATCGAGGGACTACATCAGGGGTCACCATGGACCGAGGGACCAGATTAGGGGTCACCATGGACTGAGGGACCAGATCAAGTGTCACCATGGACCTAGGGGCCATATCAGGGGTCACCAAGGACCAAGGGACCTGATCAGGGGTCAAAATGGAGCGAGGGACCAGATCAGGGGTCAAAAGGGGACAAGACCTTGTCAGCGGTCACAATGGACTGAGGGACCAGATCAGGGGTCACCATTCACAGAGTGACCAGATCAGTTGTAACCATGGGACCGAGGGACCAGATCAGGTGTCACCATGGACCAAGGGACCAGATCAGGGGGTCACCATGGACCGAGGGACCAGATCAGGGGTCACCATGGACAGAAGGACCAGATGAGGTGTCACCAGGGGACCGAGGGACCAGATCAGGGGACACCATTCACAGAGTGACCAGATCAGTTGTAACCATGGGACCGAGGGACCAGATCAGGTGTCACCATGGACCAAGGGACCAGATCAAAAGTCGAGACCAGATCAGGGGTAACCATGAACCGAGGGACCAGATCAGGTGTCATTATGGACCGAGGGATCAGATCAGGGGTCACCGTGGACCGAGGGACCAGATCAGGGGGTCACCATGGACTGAGGGACCAGATCAGGTGTTACTATAGACAGAGGGACCGAATCAGGGGCCACCATGGCCCGAGAGACCAGATCAGGGATCACAAGGGGACCGAGGGACAGGATCAGGGGTCACCATGAACTGCGGGACCAGATCAGGGGTCACCAAGGGACCGTGGGACCAGATCAGGGGTCACCATGGACTGGGGGACCAGATCAGGTGTCACCATAGACGTGGGACCAGATCAGGTGTCACCATGGACTAAGGGACCAGATCAGGGATCACCAGGGGACCGAGGGACCAGATCAGGGGTCACCATGAACCGATGGACCAGATCAGGTGTCACCTGGGGACTGAGGGACCAGATCAGGGGTCACCATGGACCGAAGGACCAGATCAGGTGTCACCATGGACCTTGGGGCCAGATCAGGGGTCACCACGGGACGGAGGGACCAGATCAGGGGTCACCATGGACCGAGGGACCAGATCAGGTGTCATTATGGACCGAGGGATCAGATCAGGGGTCACCGTGGACCGACGGACCAGATCAGGTGTCACCATGGGACGGAGGGACCAGATCAGTGGTCACCATGAACCGATGGACCAGATCAGGTGTCACCTGGGGACTGAGGGACCAGATCAGGGGTCACCATGGACCGAAGGACCAGATCAGGTGTCACCATGGACCTTGGGGCCAGATCAGGGGTCACCACGGGACGGAGGGACCAGATCAGGGGTCACCATGGACCGAGGGACCAGATCAGGGGTCACCACGGGACGGAGGGACCAGATCAGGGGTCACCATGGACCGAGGGATAAGATCAGGGGTCACCATGGACCGAGGGACCAGATCAGTGGTCACCACTGGACGGAGGGACCAGATCAGGGGTCACCATGGACCGAGGAACCAGAGCAGGGGTCAACAGGGGACCGTGGGACCAGATCAGGGGTCACCATGGACTGGGGGACCAGATCAGGTGTCACCATAGACGTGGGACCAGATCAGGTGTCACCATCGACTAAGGGACCAGATCAGGGATCACCAGGGGACCGAGGGACCAGATCAGGGGTCACCAGGGACAGTGGGACCAGATCAGGTGTCACCATGGGACCGAGGGACCAGATCAGGTGTCACCATGGGACCAATGGACCAGATCAGGTGTCCCCAGGGGACAGAGGGATCATATCAAGTGTCACTATGGGACCAAGGGACTAGATCAGGGGTCACCATGGACCGAGGGACCAGATCAGGGGTCATAATGGGCCCATGGGACCAGATCAGGGGTCGCCAGATGAACGAGCGACCAGATTAGGGGTCACCATGGACCGAGGGACCTGATCAGGGGTCACAATAAACTGAGGGACAAGATCAGGGGTCACAATGGACCGAGGGATCAAATCTGGGGTCACCATGGACCGAGGGACCAGATCAGGGGTCACAATGGACCGAGGGACCAGATCAAAGGTCACCAGGGGACCGAGGGACCAGATCAGGGGTCAACATGGTACCGAGGGACCAGATCAGGTGTCACCCTGGACCGAGGGACCAGATCAGGGGTCACCAGGGGACCGAGGGACCAGATCAGGTGTCACCTGGGGACCGAGGGGGCCAGATCAGGGGTCACCATGGGACTCAGGGACCAGATTAGATGTCACCATGGACCGAGGGACCAGATCAGGGGTCACCAAGGGACCGAGGGACCAGATCAGGTGTCACCAGGGGACCGAGGGACCAGATCATGTGTCACCATGGACCGAGGGACCAGATCAGGGGTCACCAGGGGACCGAGGGACCAGATCAGGTGTCATCTGGGGATCGAGGGGGCCAGATCAGGGATCACCATGGGACTCAGGGACCAGATCAGGTGTCACCATGGACCGAGGGACCAGATCAGAGGTCACCAGGGGACCGAGGGACCAGATCAGGTGTCACTAGGGGACCGAGGGACCAGATCAGGTGTCACCATGGACCGAGGGACCAGATCAGGGCCGGGTCACCAAGGGACCGAGGGACCCGATCAGGGGTCACCGGGGGACCAAGGGACCAGATCAGGGGTCACCGGGGGACCGAGGGACCAGACCAGGTGTCACCATGGACCGAGGGACCAGATCAGTGGTCACCAAGGGACCGCGGGACCAGATCAGGTGTCACCATGGACCGAGGGACCAGATCAGTGGTCACCAAGGGACCGAGGGACCAGATCAGGGGTCACCGGGGGACCGAGGGGCCAGATCAGGGGTCACCAGGGGACCGAGGGAGCAGATCAGGTGTCACCAGGGGACCGAGGGACCAGATCAGGTGTCACCATGGACCGAGGGACCAGATCAGGGCCGGGTCACCAAGGGACCGAGGGACCAGATCAGGGGTCACCGGGGGACCAAGGGACCAGATCAGGGGTCACCGGGGGCCGAGGGACCAGACCAGGTGTCACCATGGACCGAAGGACCAGATCAGTGGTCACCATGGGACCGAGGGACCAGATCAGGTGTCACCATGGACCGAGGGACCAGATCAGGGGTCACCAGGGGACCGAGGGACCAGATCAGGGGTCACCAGGGGACCGAGGGGCCAGATCATGGGTCACCAGGGGACCGAGGGACCAGATCAGGGTTCACCAGAAGACCGAGGGGGCCAGATCAGGTGTCACCAGGGGACCGAGGGACCAGATCAGGGTTCACCAGGGGACCGAGGGAACAGATCAGGGTTCACCAGGGGACCGAGAGACCAGATCAGGTGTCACCAGGGGACCGAGGGACCAGATCAGGGGTCACCAGGGGACCGAGGGGGCCAGATCAGGTGTCACCAGGGGACCGAGGGACCAGATCAGGGGTCACCAGGGGACCGAAGACCAGACCAGGTGTCACCATGGACGGAGGGACCAGATCAGGGGTCACCAGGGGACTGAGGGACCAGATCAGGGGTCACTATGGGACCGTGGGACCAGAACGGGGAGTCACCAGGGGACCGAGGGACCAGATCAGGGTTCACTAGGGGACCGTGGGACCAGATCAGGGGTCACCAGGGGACCGTGGGACCAGATCAGGTGTCACCATGGACCGAGGGACCTGATCAGGGTTCACCAGGGGACCGAGGGACCAGATCAGGTTTCACCAGGGGACCGAGGGACCAGATCAGGTGTCACCAGGGGACCAAGGGGGCCAGATCAGGGGTCACCAGGGGACCGAGGGGGCCAGATCAGGTGTCATCACGGATACAAGAAACAGTAGAAATACCAGAATAATGTAAGACAATCAATAAAGTGCAATATATTAAAAAGGAACAGACATGAGACATCAACGTTACTTAAAAATCCCCTAATGTGATGGATCATAAGAATAGACACTTGGCAACAGATCATTTGTAGAGATTAGTCCTTTTTAATGCAATATTTGCATGGGTTTAGAGACGGAAAATCTTGACTCATAATCCTTTTAGGATTCTCGGAGCTTTGAACTGCGATCATACTAGATGAAGAATTTCAGAAAATGAAAAAGCTTACTGTGTTTTCTTTGAAAAGTAATTGGCACGGGACCAAAACGCTGCAAGAAGTATTACAAACGTGTCAGGCATCATCCACCACTGGGTGGTGGATGATGGCTGACGTGACGCCCCCTTCCCCTTTCCTAATAAGGCTTCTCATCCATCCCATTTGATATCTTCCCACCACTTTCCTCGGCGGGAAAGAAGCCTAATCTTCCCCTCCTATACCCTTCTACCAAACTAGTCAACCACCCACCTGCCCCGTAACTATGTTTCACATTAATATCTACCAAACCACAACCACTCCAAGGCACATTCATCCCTCTTCACTCCTACCACATCCATCCCACCCTCATCCATCTATCCTACCCAATTAGCTCCGAGCCTCATTCACAACGACCCGTAAAGTTCACTGCTAGTATCACTTCACGAGCCGTCAACGACAAAGCTGATGATACAGAATCTTTTGTGTCAATGTTTGCCGATGACGCGAAGGTGTGGAAGAGACTCACGACTTTAACCCAAATAATTAAAACTCAAGAAAATGGCGACAGGCACAAAAAGGCTACAAAGACAACAAATAAAATAACGAAAGGAAGGAAGTTACAGAGTGCTGAGGCTCTCCCACTGCCGCACTAACACTTGAGTGTTAAGGTGTTCAGACCCGTATGAAGGTCTGAGGGCCAGATTCACGAAAGCACTTACGAACTTGTACATCTTTCCTCAATCTTTGACGGCTTTGGTTACATTTATTAAACAGTTTACAAGCATGAAAGCTTCCAAGTCAAATGTTCTTATTGTTATAAACAGCCTCTTGGTGCTTAGGAGCTCTTTAACTGTTAAATAATTGGAAACAAAGCAGCCAAAGATTGAGAAAAGATGTACATGGTTCGTAAGTGCTTGCGTAAGTGCTTTCGGGAATCTGGCCCTGAGCCATCACGCACTCTCTCTCACTCACACTCACAAATGAACTCATTGCAAATTAATTTTCTTACATTTTGTGCAGTGAAAAGTTACAGTTAAATGGTCCAGTAACGTGCTGTTTCTTTTAATGGTGAACAACACACAACCAAGTGGCACTGTAAAATAGCACACACACGAAGTGAATGTTCTATAAACAAGGAAATGAACTGCCAGACGAGCTCGGCAGAGTTGTTCAAACTCTCGCCAGCAGAACTGTTGACGTGTGTTGGGAGGGTGACGTACTGTGCCTGGTAGTTCAGTCTGGGGTTGTCTGGTGGTGCACCGTGCCTGGTAGTTCAGTCTGGGGTTGTCTGGTGGGGTACCGTGCCTGGTAGTTCAGTCTGGGGTTGTCTGGTGGGGTACTGTGCCTAGTAGTTCAGTCTGGGTTGTCTGGTGGTGTACTGTGCCTGATAGTTCAGTCTGGGGTTGTCTGGTGGGGTACCGTGCCTGGTAGTTCAGTCTGGGGTTGTCTGGTGGTGTACGTACCTGATAGTTCAGTCTGGGGTTGTCTGGTGGGGTACCGTGCCTGGTAGTTCAGTCTGGGGTTGTCTGGTGATGTATTCAGTTCCTCTCACACTTCCTTGTCGTTTGTAGTGAATCCGTCTGCCCCTATCCTCAATTTCATTACCTGTTCCTTTACTGTTGTTTTTCTCCTGATGTGGCTGTGCAGCAATTTAGGCTGAGTCTTTGACTTGCTTGTGATGTCATTTTCGTATTGCCCTTCTACCCTTCTTCTCAACATGATATATTCATTCCTGGCACTCTAGTATCTTTCATCAGCTCTCAAGTGTCCTGTTATTTCTATAGTTTTTCCACGCCGTTTTACTTTGCTACTTAGCTAGCTCACATCTCTGGTTAAACTATGGGGTTCTCATCTGCATTTCGTTGTTTTCCTTTTGGACTGGGACAAACTTGTTTGCTGTCTCCGTACACTTCTGCGTGATGAAGTCCATCATGTCCTGGGCCGTACTTTCCTCTGAGCTCTGTTTCTCATGTTATATCTGTTAGGAATTTCCTAATCTCTTCATAGTTTCCCTTTCGGAATGTCAGTCTTTTGTTTTCAGTTCTCGTCCTCTAGTTCCTTAACCCTTCTTCAACCAGATACTCAAGCGTCAGTACATTGTGGTCGCTTTTTCCTACTGAGGCCTCGAAACCGATATCCCTTATGTCGGAGTCGTTCAGAGTGAAGACCAGGTCGAGTCTCACTGGTTCATCGTTTCCTCTCATCCTTGTGGGTTCCCTGACATACTGGCTTAGAAAATTTTCTGTCGGTACCTGCATTAGTTTGGCTCTCCATGTATCCTCACCTCCATGCGGTTCCTTGTTCTCCCAGTCTATCCTTCCAGGATTGAAGTCCCCATGATGAGCTAGATGGAATCTATATCTACAGGCAGCAGAGGCTGCTCTCTCAATTATAGTGTTAACTGCCATGTTGTTGTTGTCATACTCTTGCCTGGGCCTTCTGTCATTGGGTGGAGGGTTGTATATCACTGCTACTGCTATTCTTGGTCCTCCCATTGTCATGGTGCCTGCTATGTTGTCTCTGAATCCCTCCTGAATGTGTGTGTGCTCACCTAGTTGTGTTTGCGGGGGGTTGAGCTCTGGCTCTTAGGTCTCGCCTCTCAACCGTCAATCAACAGGTGTACAGATTCCATAGCCTATTGGGCTTGATCATATCTACACTTAAAACTGTGTATGGAGTCAGCCTCTACCACATCACTTCCTAATGCATTCCATTTGTCAACCACTCTGACACTAAAAAAGTTATTTCTAATATCTCTGTGGCTCATTTGGGCACTCAGTTTCCAGTGCCCAGACATGTGTGTGTGTACTCACCTATTTGTACTCACCTATTTGTGCTTGCAGGGGTTGAGCTTTGGCTCTTTGGTCCCGCCTCTCAACTGTCAATCAACTGGTGTACAGATTCCTGAGCCTACTGGGCTCTATCATATCTACATTTAAAACTGTGTATGGAGTCAGCCTCCTTCACATCACTGCCTAATGCATTCCATCCATTAACTACTCTGACACTGAAAAAGTTCCTTCTAACGTCTCTGTGGCTCATGTGGGTACTCAGTTTCCACCTGTGTCCCTTTGTTCGCGTCCCACCAGTGTTGAATAGCTCATCCTTGCTTACCCGGTCGATTCCTCTGAGGATTTTGTAGGTTGTGATCATGTCTCCCCTTACTCTTCTCTCTTCCAGTGTCGTAAGGTGCATTTCTCGCAGCCTTTCCTCGTAACTCATGCCTCTTAGTTCTGGGAGTAGTCTAGTGGCATACCTTTGGACTTTTTCCAGCTTCGTCTTCTGCTTGACAAGGTACGGGCGCCAAGCTGGGGCCGCATACTCCAGGATTGTGTGTGTGTGTGTGTGTGTGTGTGTGTGTGTGTGTGTGTGTGTGTGTGTGTGTGTGTGTGTGTGTGTGTGTGTGTGTGTGTGTGTGTGTGTCTGTGTGTGTGCTCACCTAATTGTACTCACCTAATTGTGCTTGCAGGGGTTGAGCTTTGTCTCTTTGGTCCCGCCTCTCAACTGTCAATCAACTGGTGTACAGATTCCTGAGCCTATTGGGCTCTATCATATCTACACTTGAAGCTGTGTATGGAGTCAGCCTCCACCACATCACTTCCCAATGCATTCCATTTGTCTACTACTCTGAAACTGAAAAAAATCTTTCTAACGTCTCTATGACTCACTTGGGCACTCAATTTCCAAATGTGTCCCCTTGTGCGTATGCCCCTTGTGTTAAAAAGTTTGTCTTTATCTACCCTATTAATTCCACTGAGAATCTTGAATGTGGTGATCATGTCCCCCCTAACTCTTCTGCTTTCCACCGAAGTGAGGTTTAATTCCCGTAGCCTCTCCTCGTAGCTCATACTTCTCAGCTCGGGTACTAGTCTGGTGGCAAACCTTTAAACCTTTTCCGTTTAGTCTTATGCTTGACTAGATATGGACTCCATGCTGGAGCCGCATACTAGAGGATTGGTCTGACATATGTGGTATATAATGTTCTGAAAGATTCCTTACACAAGTTTCTAAAGACCGTTCTTATGTTAGCAAACCTGTCATATGCCGCTGATGTTATCCTCTTGACATGAGTTTAAGGGGACAGGTCTGGCGTGATATCAACCCCCAGGTCTTTCTCTCTCTCTCTGACTCTTGAAGTATTTCATCTCCCAAATGATACCTTGTATCCGGTCTCCTGCTCCCTACACATATCTTTATTACATTACATTTGCTTGGGTTTAACTCTAACAACTATTTGTTCGACCATTCCTTCAGCTTGTCCAGGTCTTCTTGAAGCCTCAAGCTGTCTTCCTCTGTCTTAATCCTTCGCATAACTTTGGCATCGTCAGCAAACATTGAGAGGAATGAGTCTATACCCTCCGGAAGATCATTTACGTATATCAGAAACAGGATTGGTCCTAGTAAAGAGCCCTGTGGGACTCCACTGGTGACTTCACGCCAATCTGAGGTCACACCTCTCACTGTAACTCTCTGCTGCCTATTGCTTAGGTATTCCCTTATCCACTGGAGAGCCCTACCAGTTACTCCTGCCTGTTTCTCCAGCTTATACATCAGCGTTTTATGGGGTAGTGTGTCAAAGGCTTTCCGACAAACCAAAAAAATGCAGTCCGCCCATCTTTCTCTTTCTTCCTTAATCTTTGTCACCTAATCGTAGAATGTGCGTGTGTGTGTGTGTGTGTATTCACCTAGTTGTGCATGCGGGGGTTGAGCCCTGCTCTGTCGGCCCGCCTCTCAACTGTCAATCAACTGTTTCTACTACTACTTTTCTTTTCCACACCACACTACACCACACACACACACACTCCAGGAAGCAGCCCGTGATAGCTGACTAAGTCCCAGGTACCTCTATAGTTCTAGGTAACAGGGGCATAGGGTGATAGAAACTCTGCCCATCGTTTCTCGCCGGCGCTCGGAATCGAACCCGGGACCACATGATCACGAGTACAGCGTGCTGTCCGCTCGGCCACCGGCACCACCGGCACCGCCGGCTGTGTGTGTGTGTGTGTGTGTGTGTGTGTGTGTGTGTGTGTGTGTGTGTGTGTGTGTGTGTGTGTGTGTGTGTGTGTGTGTGTGTGTGTGTGTGTGTGTGTGTGTGTGTGTGTGTGTGTGTGTGTGTGTGTGTGTGTGTGTGTGTGTGTGTGTGTGTGTGTGTGTGTGTGTGTGTGTGTGTGTGTGTTTGTGTGTGTGTGTGTACTCACCTAATTGAACTCACCTAATTGTGCTTGCGGGGGTTGAGCTTTGGCTCTTTGGTCCCGCCTCTCAACTGTCAATCAACTGGTGTACAGATTCCTGAGCCTACTGGGCTCTATCATACCTACATTTGAAACTGTGTATGGAGTCAGCCTCCACCACATCACTTCCTAGTGCATTCCATTTATTAACTACTCTGACACTGAAAAAATTCTTTCTAACGTCTCTGTGGCTCATCTGGGTACTAAGTTTCCACCTGTGTCCCCTTGTTCGTGTCCCACCCGTGCTGAAGAGTTTGTCTTTGTCCACCCTGTCAATTCCCCTGAGAATTTTGTAGGTGGTTATCATGTCTCCCCTTACTCTTCTGTTTTCCAGGGATGTGAGGTTCAGCTCCTTTAGCCTTTCCTCGTAGCTCAATCCTCTCAGTGTGTGTGTGTGTGTTTTCACATTCATTTGAGGCTGTGTATGTGTTCTATACTGTTCTGTCCACATTGTTTCTTATTCCAATTACTCTGCCGCAATTGATACAAGTGGATGAATCAATAACCTATTTGCCATGTTCTTGGAAAATATGCTATGAGGTTGTTTCCAGGGTGCTATTGATCACTGCCAGTATCACTCTCTCTCTCTCTCTCTCTCTCTCTCTCTCTCTCTCTCTCTCTCTCTCTCTCACACACACACACACACACACACGCACACACACACACACACACACACACACACACACACACACACACACACACACACACACACACACACACACACAAATCCCCAGGAAATCAGTAGGTATGTATCCAGTGTGTTTGTATGTGTGATGTGTTTATTTAGTATTTACTATTTGTGACTGCAGGATCGACCCTGTTTCCTCTTGGACCCCGCCTTGCTAAGAGTCGGTTGTCTTATGTATTGACTCTGGACCTATTTTTTATCCGTCAAGTCTACTACGTAGTTCTCACACACACACATATCCCCAGGATGCAGCCTGTGGCAGCTCTCTAACTCCCTGGTAATTCTATCTCTATTTCTCTTTCCTTTTTCTCTCCCGCACGCGATCTTCTCTCTGACTCTCACTTGCTCGCTCACAAACATTTCTTCGCTCTCACGTTGACTGACTCTTTGAACCGTAAAATAAGTCTCTCAAAACCCAACACTATCCATGCAACTTTGGGCACCACTGATCATCTATAACTTTGTGCAACATTGCTCAATCTAACAAGGCAGTCTAAACGAGGCTCAAATCTGCCCTTCTAACAAGGCTCAATAGCGTCAATCTAACTGCCTAACACCATCCATCTCTCAGCCCACCACTGCCCACCAAACGACCCCTAATATTACCCATCTAAACAAGGTCCAACAATGCCCATCTAACAAAGGTAAACACAGAACATTTAACACGGGACAACACCCCCCCGTCTACTGGGCCTAACACATGCTGCCTGTCATACAAGCTTTTTGATTCTATTACGCTGGATAAATTACCTTCCATTAAAGCATTTTCAGTCCAACCAGAATTTTATGAAGGATTCTCATTTTTACCACTCCTGGCAAAGAGCTCTTCGTTAATGGTAATTGTCAACGATGATTGCTCCGATCCAATTAGCCTCGTAATCAATTTCCTGTCGCTTGCCCCATCCAATACCCCCCCCCCCCCCCCACCACCACCCGGGCCCTGGTACCCCTTACCCGGCATCCCCTCTACTCCAGCACCATGTACTGATTAATCTGATCGATGCCCCCACCCAAATGATGCACACCCCCACCCCACCCCAACATCTACCACCTCTCACCCCTCCCCCCCTACCACATTCTGACCGATGACCCTACCCAAATGATCCACCCCCACCCCACCCCAACATCTACCACCTCTCACCCCTCCCCCCCTACCACATTCTGACCGATGACCCTACCCAAATGATCCACCCCCACCCCACCCCAACATCTACCACCTCTCACCCCTCCCCCCCTACCACGTTCTGACCGATGACCCTACCCAAATGATCCACCCCCACCCCACCCCAACATATATCTACCACCTCAACCCCCCCCCCCCTACCACGTTCTGACCGATGACCCCACCCAAATTATCCACCCCCAACCCAATCTCCAAAATATCTACCTTCCTCCCTACCAGGTCCTGATCAACGCCCCCACCCCTGGCGTAGTGCCGTCTACCCACCCAAGCTGACCCCCTCACACCCTAATCCCAGCACATACCCCACAACTCTACCTAAATAGTGCACATGTTCTGATAGAAAATGTCTCATTTAAATAGTAACGTTTTGAGAATTAAACGCCACACTCTCTCTAAGCTATGAATATTGGCGCAACAAAACAAATCAAATATTCAATATTTCCTTATGTTAAATTCACCAGCCTGTGAAATATGTTTGGGCGTATATTAGTGGAAGGAACATGCCTTATAAATAACTAGATTTTGTATAGTATTTCTCAAGTTGATGAAACGGCTGTTCACTATGCCTTATTTTATCAGCTATTTCCATATCAAGTTATATTTTATTAAAACTTACGCTCACCTCACTGCTAAGCACTCACCTTATTGTTAAGAATCGTTTAACTTTTGCCAGATAAATTTCTTACCAACCATTAATAATTTGGTATTTCTTTAATTGTCTTTATATTCTACTAACTGCAGGGTGTAAATTCAGTGAATATGACGTTTCCACCGCCACCAACTAGATATCATGCCGGGAAGAGATAATTGGCAAATCACATTATGCAACAAGCTCATTGCGAATGTAAATTGCATAACTTAGAGACTGTATCTGTAGTGTAACGAACCACTGTCCTTATATAGATTAAACTGTGTACCTAGGTTATCGTGACAGTAACTTGTTTAGTTAACTGAATTTGGGGATCAGTTCACAAGTACATTATGTGCCTCTGTAACACTTATCCACTACCGCGCACATGATGGCCACGAAGTGCATAATTAGTGAACTAAAGTAATCTTCTTGCAGAAATTGGCACTATTTATACTGTTTCTGTCTTGGGATTGTTGATTCTCATTGTAAATTCACTTATATTTCAGTATTAGCTGTACCCGGTTACGCGTTGCTGTTGCTCTGCAACGCATGTGCGCTGCTGAGCAACAGCAACGTTCCCCCTGTCTCCCAGTCCTCTCAACCATTATCCCCTCCTCCCCGTTCCCTCTTTCTTGCAACCATTCCTCACTCCCCCGTTCGGAGTCGACTGCTAGGAGCCGTGGAGTGAGGACGTATACCGACCCTCTGTGGCTGTTGGGGTTGTTTACCGTTTTGGTCGCCAGGTGGTGTGGGCATCTCTGCCCTCCCCGTTTTGTTGCCTGCCTGGCTGCATGCTGACGTGGCGGTTCTGACATGGGGGGCCATCTTCCTCTTGTTGTGCGTGTGAATTCTGTGTGCCTGGAGTTCACTTGTAAGGCTGGTTATACGACCAACGAGATGGTGATGTGTGACATGCTTTGTATTCCGGTGGAGGCTATTTACAGTGTAGAGCTTGTTACAGCTCACTGGGTTGTTATTAAATTCGTGAGGGAGGAGGAGTACTGGGACTTCCTCCGTCGGTACGAGGGGCGTACGTTGCCGTTGCCGGATGATGCCGGCTCTGTGGCGATTTCGGACCGCAGTGGTGCCCTGACTTAGGTCAGTGTCCATGGTGCGCCCCTGGAGTTCCCTTCTCCAGCGTTACTTCGGGGGGTTTGTTACTGTTGTCAGCGTGCGGGTGAACATGCTCTCATCTGGGCGGTGTGCTGGGAGGTGAATGAACATTCGCACGTTGGGGATGCTCCTGCGGTTGGATATACCTTCTTCTGTCCGGCTTATGGGATACTACGTCCGGGTGTATTATGCCCGGCAGCCTCATACCTGTTTCCGGTGTGGCCTGTTGGGGCATCAGGCTGCCGGATGCTCTAAGGCCCCAGCTGCTCCTGTCAACTTGTTCCAAGAAGAGGATTTCCCGCCGCTCCCACTGGAGGCAGTCTCCGGTGGTGATGATGAGGAGGTGCGTGTCCCGTTTGCTGCTGCAGCTCCCCCGGTGATGTCTGACGTTCCTCTGATTGTTGCCGACCCTCCTCCGGGTACTGCCGGTACCGTCGGTTGGTCTGACTGATCCTGTCGCTGTCCCAGCTGCTCCCGTGGGCCTTCCTGGAGCTCCCTGTGTGTCGTCGCTGTCTTCTCCCTCGTCTTCTGATGCTGTGCCTGGCCCCGTGTCCGTGACTCGGGTCCCGGATGTGCTGGGTGGGGGGAGGGGGGTTGCTGCGGAGCCTTCTGCTGTATGTGACCCGGTTCCCCCTGTGGTAGAGGCTGCTGCCGTTCTGTGTCGGGCGTCGTTTCATCCGGCTCGTGGTATCCGTGTTTCTGGGTCACTTATCGGCTCTGACGATATCCGACCGGTGCCAAAACGTTCCCGGCGTTCGTCTTCTGCCTGGGCCGACGTTGGTGACTTCAGTGACTGCGGGTTTTCTGGTATTGACGGTGTGGATATGGATACGTCAATGTCTCCGCAGTTCGTTGTGGCGGAGGTCCATGTCCCTGCTGGTGCTGGTGCCTGTGTGTCGGACGTGCCTTCGGTTCTTTCTCTGCTAGGGGACTCTCCGCAGTGGGGGGTGGTGGCTTCCGCTGCCAGGGATGGTGTGGACTCTGGTGCTGGGTGTGTCCTGGTGGTGATGTTACGGAAGGATGTGCGCCGTTCGGGTTCCCAGCTGTCGTCTGGTAGTGTGCCTGGGGTCGCAGGTACCCCTTTGGTGTGGGTGCACGTTGGGGCCCTGGGGGACGTGTTGCCAGCGTCTGTGATGCAGCTGGGTAACTGGTCGAAGATTGCCGAGTTACTGCTGTCTGACGGACTGGAGTACTTTCATGGTAGGCAAGTTTCCTTCCTGTGGGGGCGATTAGCGATTTCTCGCCTCATGAGTATTACCATCTGGGTCCCCTGTTTGCAGGTGTTTGTTGCCCCGGTTCCGGATGTTATGGCTTCCCTGGTGGATGGACGGGACCCTTTGCCAATGGGTGTTCTGAGAGGCGTTCAATGCACGGTTCCTGCGGGCCAGGTTCCCGGGCAAGTATGTGCTCTGATTTCCTGTGTATTTGCTCTATGACATGCTGTGTGCCCCTCTGGCTGTTTGTTTGCCCTGTTATATTTTGTGCTTCTGCCTCTCCCTTTGTGTGTTTCTTTGCCGTGTGGCATATTAGTTTCTAGTGCTTGGCGTCACTCGTTTCGCGTTTTGGCTTGGCATTTCGCCTTTCCTGCCTGCGCGATTCACCCTTCATGGGTTCGCTGGGGTGCATCCGATCCCGTGATCGTCGTCGCCTCTAACTCAACAACAACAACAACTCCCCCGTTCCCTCGTCCTCCCAACTATTCTCCCCCTCCCCAGTACCCTCGTCTTCCCCACTATCTCCCACATCCCAGTCCCCTTGTCCTCCCCACCAATCTTCATTCCCCTGTCCCCTCCTCCCCACCATCCCCTACCCCCCATCTCCTTGTTCTCTCCACCATCCCCCACTCCCATCCCCTCGTCCTCCCCACCATTCCCCACTCCCTTGCCCAATGCATTCCCAAATGAACTGATGTTCTAATAAGAAAATTGGGAATATCAAATGACTTGAAGTTCCCATCACTAAAATATAAGAAAAACAATTAAAAACGATATGAATAATAATGAACAAATAAAAAAAACTATACTTATGAAATGATCTGTATGATAAACAACGAAGCTCAATTCGAATGCAATGTCACTCAAAATAATTAAATCAAAATTAAAATAATTCGAAATCTATGAAAATTCAATTTTCCAATGAAATCGGAAACATTGAATTGGAATCAAAACATATTTAGTATAGCGTATGTGGCTATGCAACAGATGGCACTGTTTCTTAAAAAAAAGAATGTTTTTACCTGTCACAGGTGTAGCATCAATACTTATATTCACAAAATGAATGGTATGGTAAACAACATAGCTCATTTCCAACGCAATGTCACTCATAATAATTAAATCAAAATGAAAATAAATAAAAATGTATGAAAATTAGATTTGTCAATGCAATGGAAAACACTGAAAAGGAATTGTAAAATATTTAGTATAGCGTGTGTGGCTCGTACATGCAACAGATGGCAATGTTTCTTGAAGAAAAAAATAATTTTACCTGTCACAGGTGTGGCATGTATACTTATACCTACGAAATGAACGGAAACATTAAAATGGAATTCGTAACATATTTGGTATAGCGGTTGTGTTGCTATTACATGAAACAGATGGCGCTGTTTTTGAAAAAAAAAACATGGTTTTACCTGTCACAGGTGATGCATCTATATAGTAGATATATAAAAACACGCGCATATTCGAATGAAACGTTGTATCAGACTTTCAAAGCAATCGGTGAAGAACTTTGAGAGATTACAACGTGTGTTGCTGTTACGTCCAACAGATGGCGCTGTTTTTTGAAAAAACATGTTTTTACCTGTCACAGGTGATGCATCTATATAGTAGATATAAAAAAAAACATGCGCCTATTGGAATGCAACGTCGTGTCAAAATTTCAAAGCAATCAGTAAATAGGTTTCAAAGATTTTTATCACATGGAAAACGCATGAAAAAAACAGTTTTTCGAAGAAAGCATGTTTTTCCCCGTCACAGACGTGACATCTATATAGCATGTATATAAAAACTCACTCGGATGCGAATGGAACATTGTATGAAAATTTCAAAGCAATCGGTGAAGAACTTTCGGAAATTAGCGATTTTAAACAAACGAACATTTCCATTTTTATTTCTATAGATTATAATAAGGCCAATAAGCGACGTAGATGGAATGTGTAGCCATGAGTTCCTATTTAGATTTTAATTTGGTTAATAAGCTTAACATTCGTAAAGTAACTATTATGTTCACTTAAGAAAATATTAATATATATATATATATATATATATATATATATATATATATATATATATATATATATATATATATATATATATATATATATATATATATATATATATATACATATATATTATTAAATATGACCGAAAAAGTAAGATTAATAATTCTAACACGAATTTTCTCAATCTTTCGTACATTTCTATTCACTGTTGGAGGTATATCAAAAATCAATTCTCCAAAATTCATTTTTATTTCTAGTCTGACGTGACACGAGCGCGTTTCGTAAAACTTATTACATTTTCAAAGACTTTAGTTTACAAATACACAACTGAATAGAACTTACGCATCTCCGATTTTATATCTACATTTGAGTGAGGTGGATGGGGTGAGGTGGCATTAATAGGGTATTAACTTCATCAACACAAGACAGAACAAGAGGTGGCATTAATAGGGTATTAATTTCATCAACACAAGACAGAACACGAAACAATGGGTATTGAATAGAAGTGTTTGTAGAAAGACTATTGGTCCATATTTCTTGATGCTTCTATATAGGAGCGGAGTCTTGAGGTGGGTAGAATATAGTTGTGCATTAATTGGCTGTTGATTGCTGGTGTTGACTTCTTGATGTGTAGTGCCTCGCAAACGTCAAGCCGCCTGCTATCGCTGTATCTATCGATGATTTCTGTGTTGTTTACTAGGATTTCTCTGGCGATGGTTTGGTTGTGGGAAGAGATTATATGTTCCTTAATGGAGCCCTGTTGCTTATGCATCGTTAAACGCCAAGAAAGAGATGTTGTTGTCTTGCCTATATACTGGGTTTTTTGGAGCTTACAGTCCCCAAGAGGGCATTTGAAGGCATAGACGACGTTAGTCTCTTTTAAAGCATTCTGTTTTGTGTCTTGAGAGTTTCTCATGAGTAGGCTGGCCGTTTTTCTGGTTTTATAGTAAATCGTCAGTTGTATCCTCTGATTTTTGTCTGTAGGGATAACGTTTCTATTAACAATATCTTTCAGGACCCTTGCCTCCGTTTTACAAGCTGTGGAAAAGAAGTTCCTGTAAAATAGTCTAATAGGGGGTATAGGTGTTGTGTTAGTTGTCTCTTCAGAGGTTGCATGGTGTTTCACTTACCTTCTTATGATGTCTTCGACGAAACCATTGGAGAAGCCGTTGTTGACTAGGACCTGCCTTACCCTACAGAGTTCTTCGTCGACTTGCTTCCATTCTGAGCTGTGGCTGAGAGCACGGTCGACATATGCGTTAACAACACTCCTCTTGTACCTGTCTGGGCAGTCGCTGTTGGCATTTAGGCACATTCCTATGTTCGTTTCCTTAGTGTAGACTGCAGTGTGGAAACCTCCGCTCTTTTCCATGACTGTTTCATCTAGAAAGGGCAGCTTCCCATCCTTTTCCATCTCGTAAGTGAAACGCAGCACGGAACTCTGCTCAAATGCCTCCTTCAGCTCCTGCAGATGTCTGACATCAGGTACCTGTGTAAAAATGTCGTCAACATACCTGCAGTATATGGCCGGTTTCAAGTTCATGTCGACTAAGACTTTTTGCTCGATGGTACCCATGTAGAAGTTTGCAAACAGGACATCTAGGGGAGAACCCATGGCGACCCCATCTACTTGCTTATACATGTGCCCATCCGGGCACAAGAAGGGTGCCTCTTTAGTACAAGCTTGGAGTAGTTTCCTCAGAATATTTTCTGGTATGTCAAGAGGAGTACAGGCTGGATCACGATACACTCTGTCGGCTATCATCCCGATTGTCTCGTCCACAGGTACGTTGGTAAACAGCGATTCTACGTCCAACGAGGCTCTTATCCCTGTGTAGATATATGTAGATATTCTTATCCCAAATGTAGATATAAAATCGGAGATGCGTAAGTTCTATTCAGTTGTGTATTTGTAAACTAAAGTCTTTGAAAATGCAATAAGTTTTACGAAACGCGCTCGTGTCGCGTCAGACTAGAAATAAAAATTAATATTGGAGAATTGATTTTTGATTTACCTCCAACAGTGAAAAGAAATGTACGAAAGATTGAGAAAATTCGTGTTACAATTATTAATCTTACTTTTTCGGTCATATTTAATAATATATGTCTACAGGAAAGACTGCTACCAAAATATACATATATATATATATATATATATATATATATATATATATATATATATATATATATATATATATACATAATGAAATATATATATATATATATATATATATATATATATATATATATATATATATATATATATATATATATGTATATATATATATATATATATATATATATATATATATATATATATATATATATATATATATATATATATATATATATATATATGTCGTACCTAGTAGCCAGAACGTCCTTCTCAGCCTACAATGCAAGGCCCAATTTGCCTAATAAGCCAAGTTTTCATGAATTAATTGTTTTTCGGCAACCTAACCTACCTAACCTAACCTAACCTAACTTTTTCGGCTACCTAACCTAACCTAACCTATAAAGATAGGTTAGGTTAGGTTAGGTAGGGTTGGTTAGGTTCGGTCATATATCTACGTTAATTTTAACTTCAATAAAAAAAATTGACCTCATACATAATGAAATGGGTAGCTTTATCATTTCATAAGAAAAAAATTAGAGAAAATATATTAATTCACGAAAACTTGGCTTATTAGGCAAATCGGGCCTTCCATAGTAGGCCGAAAAGTGCGTTCTGGCTACTAGGTACGACATATATATATATATATATATATATATATATATATATATATATAAATATATGAGAACAAGCCTGAATGGTCCCCAGGACAATATGCAACTGAAAACTCACACCCCAGAAGTGACTCGAACCCATACTCCCAGGAGCAACGCAACTGGTATGTACAAGACGCCTTAATCCACTTGACCATCACGACCGGACATAATGAGGTGATAGCCGAGGCTATTTGAACCACCCCACCGCCGGCACTCGGATAGTAATCTTGGGCATAGCATTTTACCAAATCACCTCATTCTTTGGGGCACACGTGAGGAACACAAATGCGAACAAGCCTGAATGGTCCCCAGGACAATATGCAACTGAAAACTCACACCCCAGAAGTGACTCGAACCCATACTCCCAGGAGCAACGCAACTGGTATGTACAAGACGCCTTAATCCACTTGACCATCACGACCGGACATAATGAGGTGATAGCCGAGGCTATTTAAACCACCCCACCGCCGGCACTCGGATAGTAATCTTGGGCATAGCATTTTACCAAATCACCTCATTCTTTGGGGCACACGTGAGGAACACAAATGCGAACAAGCCTGAATGTTCCCCAGGACAATATGCAACTGAAAACTCACACCCCAGAAGTGACTCGAACCCATACTCCCAGGAGCAACGCAACTGGTATGTACAAGACGCCTTAATCCACTTGACCATCACGACCGGACATAATGAGGTGATAGCCGAGGCTATTTGAACCACCCCACCGCCGGCACTCGGATAGTAAGCTTGGGCATAGCATTCTACCCAATCACCTCATTCTTTGGGGCACACGTGAGGAACACAAATGCGAACAAGCCTGAATGGTCCCCAGGACAATATGCAACTGAAAACTCTGTTGCATATTGTCCGGTCGTGATAGTCAAGTGGATTAAGGCGTCTTGTACATACCAGTTGCGTTGCTCCTGGGAGTATGGGTTCGAGTCACATCTGGGGTGTGAGTTTTCAGTTGCATATTGTCCTGGGGACCATTCAGGCGTGTTCGCATTTGTGTTCCTCACGTGTGCTCCAAAGAATGAGGTGATTTGGTAAAATGCTATGCCCAAGATTACTATTCGAGTGCCGGCGGTGGGGTGGTTCAAATAGCCTCGGCTATCACCTCATTATGTCCGGTCGTGATGGTCAAGTGGATTAAGGAGTCTTGTACATACCAGTTGCGTTGCTCCTGGGAGTATGGGTTCGTGTCACTTCTGGGGTGTGAGTTTTCAGTTGCATATTGTCCTGGGGACCATTCAGGCTTGTTCGCATTTGTGTTCCTCACGTGTGCCCCAAAGAATGAGGTGATTTGGTAAAATGCTATGCCCAAGATTACTATCCGAGTGCCGGCGGTGGGGTGGTTCAAATAGCCTCGGCTATCACCTCATTATGTCCGGTTGTGATGGTCAAGTGGATTAAGGCGTCTTGTACATACCAGTTGCGTTGCTCCTGGGAGTATGGGTTCGAGTCACTTCTGGGGTGTGAGTTTTCAGTTGCATATTGTCCTGGGGACCATTCAGGCTTGTTCGCATTTGTGTTCCTCTCGTGTGCCCCAAAGAATGAGGTGATTTGGTAAAATGCTATGCCCAAGATTACTATCCGAGTGCCGGCGGTGGGGTGGTTCAAATAGCCTCGGCTATCACCTCATTATGTCCGGTCGTGATGGTCAAGTGGATTAAGGCGTCTTGTACATACCAGTTGCGTTGCTCCTGGGAGTATGGGTTCGAGTCACTTCTGGGGTGTGAGTTTTCAGTTATATATATATATATATATATATATATATATATATATATATATATATATATATATATATATATATATATATATATATACATATATATATATATATATATATACATATATATATATATATACATATATATATATATATATATATATATATATATATATATATATATATATATATATATATATATGCAGAAAATCCACATTACCATTTTCTGCATATATATATATATATATATATATATATATATATATATATATATATATATATATATATATATATATATATATATATATATATATATATATATATATATATATATATATATATATATATATATATAATTAAATATGACCGAAAAAGTAAGATTAATAATTCTAACACGAATTTTCTCAATCTTTCGTACATTACGCTTCACTGTTGGAGGTAAATCAAAAATCACTTCTCCAAAATTCATTTTTATTTCTAGTCTGACGCGACACGGGCGCGTTTCGTAAAACTTATTACATTTTCAAAGACTTCACAAATACACAACTGATTAGAACTTACGTATCTCTGCTATTATATCTACATTTGAGTGAGGTGGGAGGGATGATGTGGCATATAGTGATGTGGCATTAACACAAGACAGAACATGAGGGGATATTAATAGGGTATTAAAAGTATCAACACAAGACAGAACAGAAACAATGGGTATTGAATAGAAGTGTTTGTAGAAAGCCTATTGGTCCATATTTCTTGATGCTTCTATATTGGAGCGGAGTCTTGAGGTGGGTAGAATATAGTTGTGCAATAATTGGCTGTTGATTGCTGGTGTTGACTTCTTGATGTGTAGTGCCTCGCAAACGTCAAGCCGCCTGCTATCGCTGTATCTATCGATGATTTCTGTGTTGTTTACTAGGATTTCTCTGGCGATGGTTTGGTTATGGGAAGAGATTATATGTTCCTTAATGGAGCCCTGTTGCTTATGCATCGTTAAACGATGCATATATATATATATATATATATATATATATATATATATATATATATATATATATATATATATATATATATATATATTGCATATATATATAATATTATTGCATATATTATTGTTATAATATTGCATATATATATATATATATATATATATATATATATATATATATATATATATATATATATATATTGCATATATATATAATATTATTGCATATATTATTGTTATAATATTGCATATATATATATATATATATATATATATATATATATATATATATATATATATATATATATTGCATATATATATATAATATTATTGCATATATTATTGTTATAATATTGCATATATATATATATATATATATATATATATATATATATATATATATATATATATATATATATATATATATATAATATTATTGTTATAATATTGCATATATATATATATATATATATTGCATATATATATATATATATATATATATATATATATATATATATATATATGTATATATATATATATATATATATATATATATATATATATATATATATATATATATATATATAATATTATTGTTATAATATTGCATATATATATATATATATATATTGCATATATATATATATATATATATATATATATATATATATATATATATATATAATATTATTGTTATAATATTGCATATATATATATATATATATATTGCATATATATATATATATATATATATATATATATATATATATATATATATATATATATATGCAGAAAATCCCCATTACCATTACCATTTATTACCATTTATTATTTATTACCATTACCATAAGCATTACCAATTGTGGGGATTTCGTGGAACGGAATTTGATTGAGTCTGCTCTAATCAGTCAGTGTCCAAATCTTCTTAATGTTAGTACTGGAATGTACAAACTTGATCCATTTTTAAGTTATAATATTGCACAACAGTTTAAGAAACAACTCTGAAAGAGGCTTACAATGTCTCATTATAATTGTATATTCATACATTGTGTGTTCATGAGGCTTTTCTTTAATCTTTCATCCTTATTCTCTGACCGCTTAATCCTCTTTGACCATTCTAAGCTAAGCTATACCTGTTTTGGTTAATTACACCTGACCAACCCTAGGGATGGGTTGGTCAGGTGTCGGCCTATATATCCCCCTTCTCCCTTCTCCTTAGTCACCATCTGGTCACCATTTGGTCCGGGAGACATCTCCCGTCACGCAGGGTGCAGTCGCACCTCCACAGATCTCCAGTATCATCTATTGATACTGGTGATGGCTCAAAAGGGCCACCACTTACGAGCTATTCATGCCTGTGCCACCTTTTGGGTGGCTTCATCTTCATCTTAACACATTCACAAGGGAGACATCTCCCGTCATGCAGGGTGCATTCGCACCTCCAAAGATCTCCAGTATTAGCTCTTGATACTGGTAATGGCTTAAAATGGCCACCACTTACGGGCTATTTATGCCTGTGCCACCTTTTGGGTTGCTTCATCTTCATCTTAAAACACATTCACAAGGGAGACATCTCCCGTCATGCAGGGTGCATTCGCACCTCCACAGATCTCCAGTATCAGCTCTTGATACTGGTAATGGCTTAAAAGGGCCACCACTAACGGGCTATTCATGCCCGTGCCACCTTTTGGGTGGCTTAATCTTCATCAATCAATCAATCTCCTTAGTCAGTCTGGTGTTGACAAAGGCTTTAACAAAGCCGAAACGTTCACCTCATTTCGTATTTCTCTGTGGATTTTCCGCATAAAATGATCAGTGTTTTGTGATCGTCAATTGCATATATATATATATATTAGTATATTTTGGTAGCAGTCTTTCCTGTAGACATATATAATTAAATATGACCGAAAAAGTAAGATTAATAATTCTAACACGAATTTTCTCAATCTTTCGTACATTTCGCTTCACTGTTGGAGGTAAATCAAAAATCAATTCTCCAAAATTCATTTTTATTTCTAGTCTGACGCGACACGAGCGCGTTTCGTAAAACTTATTACATTTTCAAAGACTTTTATTCACAAATACACAACTGAATAGAACTTACGCATCTCCGATTTTATATCTACATTTGAGTGAGGTGGAAGGGGTGATGTGGCATTAACACAAGACAGAACAAGATGTGGTATTAATAGGGTATTAATTTCATCAACACAAGACAGAACAAGAGTATTAATAGGGTATTAATTTCATCAACACAAGACAGAACACGAAACAATGGATATTGAATAGAAGTGTTTGTAGAAAGCCTATTGGTCCATATTTCTTGATGCTTCTATATTGGAGGGCAGTCTTGAGGTGGGTAGAATATAGTTGTGCAATAATTGGCTGTTGATTGCTGAGTTCATTCTGAGGATAGGCTGAGTTCATCCTGAGGATAGGCTGAGTTCATCCTGAGGATAGGCTGAGTTCATCATGTGGATAGGCTGAGTTCATCCTGAGGATAAACTGAGTTCATCCTGTGGATATGCAGTAATATTAAAAGGTTTGGCAACAGAATTAACGAGCATATTGGCCGTGTGTGTGTATAGAGTAGAGGCTGTGTGTGTGTGTGTGTAGGGGTGAGGCTGTGTGTGTGTGTATAGGGGTGAGGCTGTGTGTGTGTGTGTGTTTAGGAGTGAGGCTGTGTGTGTGTGTGTGTTTAGGGGTGAGGCTGTGTGTGTGTGTGTGTTTAGGGGTGAGGCTGTGTGTGTGTGTGTGTGTGTGTGTGTAGGGTAAGGCTGTGTGTGTGTGTGTAGGGGTAAGGCTGTGTGTGTGTGTGTGTGTGTGTGTGTGTGTGTGTGTGTGTGTAGGGGTGAGGCTGTGTGTGTGTGTGTGTAGGGGTGAGGCTGTGTGTGTGTGTGTGTGTGTGTGTGTGTGTGTGTGTGTGTGTGTGTGTAGGGGTGAGGCTGTGTGTGTGTGTGTGTTTAGGGTGAGGCTGTGTGTGCGTGTGTTTAGGGGTGAGGCTGTGTGTGTGTGTGTAGGGGTGAGGCTGTGTGTGTGTGTGTGTATAGGGGTGAGGCTGTGTGTGCGTGTGTTTAGGGGTGAGGCTGTGTGTGTGTGTTTAGGGGTAAGGCTGTGTGTGTGTACTCACCTATTTGTGCATGCGGGGGTTGAGCTTTGGCTCTTTGGTCCCGCCTCTCAACTGTCAATCAACTGGTGTACAGATTCCTGAGCCTACTGGGCTCTATCATATCTACATTTAAAACTGTGTATGGAGTCAGCCTCCACCACATCACTGCCTAATGCATTCCATCCGTTAACTACTCTGACACTGAAAAAGTTCCTTCTAACGTCTCTGTGGCTCATGTGGGTACTCAGTTTCCACCTGTGTCCCCTTGTTCGCGTCCCACCAGTGTTGAATAGTTTATCCTTGTTTACCCGGTCGATTCCTCTGAGGATTTTGTAGGTTGTGATCATGTCTCCCCTTACTCTTCTGTCTTCCAGTGTCGTAAGATGCATTTCCCGCAGCCTTTCCTCGTAACTCATGCCTCTTAGTTCTGGGACTAGCCTAGTGGCATACCTTTGGACTTTTTCCAGCTTCGTCTTGTGCTTGACAAGGTACGGGCTCCATGCTGGGGCCGCATACTCCAGGATTGGTCTTACATATGTGGTGTACAAGATTCTGAATGATTCCTTAAACAGATTCCTGAACGCTGTTTTGATGTTAGCCAGCCTCGCATATGCTGCAGACGTTATTCTTTTTATGTGGGCTTCAGGAGACAGGTTTGGTGTGATATCAACTCCTAGATCTTTCTCTCTGTTCGTTTCATTAAGTACTTCATCTCCTATTGTGTATCCTGTATCTGGCCTCCTATTTCCACTGCTTAGTTTCATTACTTTGCATTTACTTGGGTTAAACTTCAACAGTCATTTGTTGGACCATTCACTCAGTCTGTCTATGTCATCTTGTAGCCTCCTACTATCGTCCTCAGTGTGAATCCTCCTCATAGTTTATGCATCATCGGCAAAAATTGAGAGAAATGATTCTATACCCACTGGGAGATCATTTACATATATCAGAAACAGTATAGGTCCAAGGACAGACCCCTGCAGGACTCCACTCGTAACGTCTCGCCAATCTGAGACCTCAACCCCTCACACTGACTCGTTGTCTCATGTTGCTTAGGTACCCCTTTATCAAATGGAGTACCTTCCTTTTCACTCCAGCCTTGCATCTCCAGCTTTTTCACTAGCCTCTTGTGTGGCACTGTATCAAAGGCTTTCTGACAATCCAAAAATATGCAATCTGCCCACACTTCTCTTTCTTGCCTCATTTTTGTTGCCTTGTCGTATAATTCAAGTAACCCTGTGAGGCAGGACCTGCCATCCCTGAACCCATGTTGATGCTGTGTTACAAAGTTCTTTTGCTCCAGGTGCTCCACTAGCTTTCTTCGCACAATCTACTCCATCAGCTTGCATGGCATGCAGGTTAGGGATACTGGCCTGTAATTCAGTGCCTCCTGTCTATCCCCTTTCATGTATATCAGGACTATGTTAGCTGCTTTCAAAATTTCTGGCAGTTCCCCTCTTACCAGTGATTTGTTATACACTATGGAGAGTGGTAGGCACAGTTATTCTGCTCCTTCCTTTAGTATCCAAGGGGAGATTCCATTTGGGCCTATAGCCTTTGACACATCCAACTGTAGTAAACACTTCCTTACTTCCCCGCTGGTAATCTCAAACTCTTCCAGTGGTTCCTGGTTAGCTATTCCCTCTCTTTTCTCTGGGATTCCACCTTGCTCTAAGGTGAAGACCTCCTGGAATTTCTTATTCAGTTCCTCACACACTTCCTTGTCGTTTTTTAGTGAATCCTTCTGCCCCTATCCTTAATTTCATAACGTGTTCCTTTACTGTTGTTTTTCTCCTGATGTGGCTATGCAGCAATTAGGCTGAGTCTTGGCCTTGCTTGCGATGACATTTTCGTATTGTCTTTCTGCCTCTCTTCTCATCCTGACATATTCTTTCCCGGCATTCTGGTATCTTTCTCTGCTCTCCAGTGTCCTGTTATTCCTATAGTTTCTCCATGCCCTTTTACTTTGCTGCTTAGCTAGACTACATCTCTGATTAAACCATGGGTTTCTCATCTTCATTTCCCAGTTTTCCTTTTGGGCTGGGACAAACTTGTTTGCTGCGTCTTTGCACTTCTGCGTGATGTAATCCATCATATCTTGGGCCGTCTTTCCCCTGAGCTTTGTTTCTCATGCTATATCTTTTAGGAATTTTTTTATCTCCTTATAGTTTCCCTTTCGGTATGCTAACTTTTTGGTTTTGGTATCCCTCCTCGAGTTCAATAACCCTTCTTCAATCAGCTACTCAAACACCAATACACTGTGGTCGCTCATTCCTACTGGGGCCTCAAAACCGATTTCTCTTATGTCAGAGTCGTTCAGGGTGAAGACTAGGTCGAGTCTCGCTGGTTCGTCATTTCCTCTCATCCTTGTGGGTTCTCCGACATGCTGGGTTAAGAAGTTTCTAGTCGCCACCTCCAGTAGTTTGGCTCTCCATTTATCCTCGCCTCCATGCGATTCCTTGTTCTCCCAGTCAATCCTTCCGTGATTGAAGTCCCCCATGATGGGCAGGTGGGATCTATTTCTACAGGCAGCAGAGGCTTCCCTCTCAATTATTGTGTCAACTGCCATGTTGTTGTTTTCGTACATGTGACTGGGTCTTCTGTCATTTGGTGGAGGGTTATATTTTACTGCTTCTACTATTCTTGGTCCTCCCATTGTCATGGTGCCTGCTATGTAGTCTCTGAAACCGTCACAGCTCGAGAAAGCCAACTCCATTCCTTTCTCATGAGTAGGGTAACTCTGTCTTTCCCCTACCTTCCCTCTCTTTCCTCATTACTGTGTAGTCCTGGGGAAACACGACATTCGTTATGATTCCAGAGAGTTTTGTTTCAGTGACTCCGATTACATCTGGGTTCACTTCTTGGGTTCTTTCCCTTAGTTCACTTGCCTTGTTTGTGATCCAATCTATGTTCGAGTACATTACCCTGAAACTTACTCTCTTCTGCTACTCCTCTGGGGGGGGGGGGAACCTGTGGGGTCTGGGGTGAGCGGGAGCTGGGAGGATCTGGTACGGGGAGACTGGTGGAGGAGGAAGGGCTTGGGGGGGGTGGGGGAGGGGGAGGGTATGTGGTGGGGGGATGGGGAGTGTAGGGGTGGGGGGATGGGAGGGGGTGGGTTAGAGGGGGAGGGTTGGGGGGGTGAGAGGGGGAGGGTTGAAGTGAGTGAGTGGGGGAGGTTTGGGGTGATGGGGGAGAAGGGGGGGTTTAAGGGGGCAGTAAAGGGGGGAGGGCGTGGGGGGAAACGGAAGGCTGAGGTGGCTAAGTAAGAGGGGAGGGTTTTGGGGAGTGGTGGACATGGGAAGGCTTAGGTGGGGTGGGGAGAGTGGGGTGGGGGCAGGGGAGAACGGAGGGCTTGTGGGTGGGAGAGACGGGAGGGCATATGGGAGAAGGGAGGGCTTGGGGGAGGGGAGAGAAGGGAGGTCCTGGGGGTAGGGGTGAGTGGGAGGAAGGGGGTGAGTGGGAGGAGGGGGTGGGTGGGGGGAGCGTGCCTTAGGTGGGTACTTAGTGGGGGGCTGACAGGGGTTGGGGCAGGTAGGGTGTCTGTTGGGTAGAATGAGGGGTGGTGCCACACTTCCTGTGGTTATTGCACTGTTTTAGGAGGGTTCCCCACTCCCCTCTGGGATTATATGGATCGGGGTTGTGGCTCCCTGATTCCTTTCTCTATCCCTGCGCTCCTTCCTGGCGACTGCTGCCAGCTTTCTCTCTTCCCTTGTCATATCCCTCTGCAGGAATACTTTTTTGAACTTCTCTACATTTGCTAGACTGCTCTTCCTTGCTAACAGTTCCTCTTTCGTGATTTCGCTCATGAATACCACTTTTAACCTTCGGTCTCTACTTGTACTTTCCAAGCCTGAAAACCTTTTCAACATTTTGTTCAGTTCCCTACATCCTTACCTCTTTAAGGATCTCGGTAACTATGTTTTTGCTCTTGTCTCTCCACTCCTTTGGTCTGGTCCCTGTTTGCTCTTTAATGCCTGCTACTACTACTGCTCTTTTTCTCTCTATCAGCCGGCTAGTACATCTAGCCGCTTCCTGAGAGGAAGCCACTTCCATGGCAACTTCCTTAACTGCAGACCTAGCTTCAGGGCTCATTTTAAGCATTTCAGCAAATGAGAGCTGAGTTGTGGAGGTCCCCTCCACAGTAGCATTCCTGTCTCCCTGAGGCACGGTTTGTGTCTGGTATTGTGGAGAAGTCTCCTTCAGGCATCTTATCTCCTCCTTTGCTGCCCTTAGTTCAACCTGCAGGTTGCCAACTGTCTCCCTCATTACCCTCAGTCCTTCACTGAATTCATCCCGCATTTGCTGGAATACTTCCTTCATCCAGGCTTCCTGTTCTACCCCATCCTCTGAATTTGTTCCAGCCGCGGTTGTCATCCTGCGTTTGTCACCTCGAGTTCGTGTCCCTTCCATGTTTTCCCTATGAGAGAGAGAGAGAGAGAGAGAGAGAGAGAGAGAGAGAGAGAGAGAGAGAGAGAGAGAGAGAGAGAGAGAGAGAGAGAGAGAGAGAGAGAGAGAGAGAGAGGGGGGAGAGAGAGAGAGGTATGTCTGAGTGTGTATGGGGGGGGGAGGTGGGAAAGAGGGAGGGGATGGTGAAGGTGTGTGGGGGGATTAGAGTGGGAAGGTTATGGGTGGGTGTGGACCATATGGTTGGGAGGCCGTGTGTGTACTGTTGTTGCTCTGGTGGGAGGGGGTGGGGGGCGAGGGAAGTGGGGGGGGAGAATTGTCTCGGTGTAGGCGGAGTGTTTTTTTCACACTTGGTTGTCAGAAACTAGGTCGCACATGAGCTGCACATTTCCCTTGAGATTCGTTTCCGTTTGTTAACTTATATCCAAGACTAACTATTAAAAAGCAATAACACTGTACACCGATTGACTGACTTTGTGTGAGGCCTTACCTTACAGCCAATTCAAAACATCCCACAGCACAAACAGGTGTTAGAAGTACTGTTGACAGTGGTGTGTAGGCCTGCTGTCTCCATCCACGCCGCTGCCAGGCGTAGGTCCCTCCAACTTGTCGCTATATATTACCAGTACTCTGCTTCTTGTTCCTCTTAGCACCGATATAGCACACACACACAGACCGATGTGTGTGTGTGTGTACTCACCTAGTTGTGTTTGCAGGGGTTGAGCTCTGGCTCTTTGGTCCCGCCCTCGCAACCGTCAATCAACAGGTATATAGATTCCTGAGCCTATTGGGCTCTATCATATCTACACTTGAAACTGTGTATGGAGTCAGCCTCCATCACATCACTTCCTAATGCATTCCATTTGTCAACCACTCTGACACTAAAAAAGTTCTTTCTAATATCTCTGTGGCTCATTTGGGCACTCTGTTTCCACCTGTGTCCCCTTGTGCGAGTGCCCTTTGTGTTAAATAGCCTGTCTTTATCTACCCTATCAATTCCCTTCAAAATCTTGAATGTGGTGATCATGTCCCCACTAACTCTTCTGTCTTCCAGCGAAGTGAGGTTTAATTCCCGTAGTCTCTCCTCGTAGCTCATACCTCTCAGCTCTGGTACTAGTCTGGTGGCAAACCTTTGAATCTTTTCCAGTTTAGTCTTATCCTTGACTAGATATGGACTCCATGCTGGGGCTGCATACTCCAGGATTGGCCTGACATATGTGGTATACATGGTTCTGAATGATTCTTTACACAAGTTTCTGAATGCCGTTCGTATGTTGGCCAGCCTGGCATATGCCACTGATGTTATCCTCTTGATATGTGCTGCAGGAGACAGGTCTGGCGTGATATCAACTACCAAGTCTTTTTCTTTCTCTGACTCCTGAAGAATTTCCTCTCCCAGATGATACCTTGTATCTGGCCTCCTGCTCCCTTCACCTATCTTCATTACATTACATTTGGTTGGGTTAAACTCTAACAACCATTTGTTCGACCATTCCTTCCGCTTGTCTAGGTCTTCTTGAAGCCTCAAACAGTCCTCTTCTGTTTTAATCCTTCTCATAATTTTAGCATCGTCCGCAAACATTGAGAGAAATGAATCGATACCCTCCGGGAGATAATTTACATATACCAGAAACAAGATAGGACCGACTGTTGGCCGGTCGACTGTTGTTTTCCTTCTGATGTGACTGTGGAGTAGCTTTGGTTCGGTCTTGGCTTTGTTTGCTATATCATTTTCAAAACTTTTCTCTGCTTCTCTTCTCACCCTGACGTACTCATTCCTGGTTCTCTGGTATCTCTCTCTGCTTTCTGGTGTTCTGTTATTCCGGAAGTTCCTCCACGCCCTTTTGTTCAGTTTCTTCGCTTCCATACATGCCCTATTATACCATGGATTCTTCTGTTGCTTCTCGGATTTTTCCTTTTGGGCCGGGATGAACCTGTTTACTGCTTCCTGACACTTTTGGGTAACATAGTCCATCATATCCTGTACAGACTTATCTCTGAGGTCTGTGTCCCAAGGAATTTCACTTAGGAAACTTCTCATCTGTTCATAATTACCCTTTCGGTATGCCTGCCTTTTGATTCCTAGTTCTTTTTTGGGGGGAAATAATTCCTAGCTCTACACGGTACTCAAAGTTAAATACACTGTGTCACTCATTCCCAAGGGCGCTTCCATCTTAATTTAACTTTAAGTTTAAATTTAAGTTTCTTGTTGCCACGTCCAGCAGCTTAGCTCTCCATGTTTCTGGTCCTCCATGCGGGTCTCTGTTCTCCCAATCTATCATCCCATGGTTGAAGTCTCTCATAATTAGTAGTCCAGATCATTCCAGCTAGCAACAGAAGCTGCTCTTTCTATTATGTTAATGGTGGCCATGTTGTTTCTATCATATTCCTGTCTAGGTCTTCTGTCATTTGGTGGTGGACTATATACGACTACGACTATAATTTTTTCCCTCCATTTGTTATGGTACCTGCTATGTAGTTACTGAAACCTTCACAGCCCTGAATAACCATCTCCTCAAAATCCCAGCCTTTTTCTTACCAGCGTAGCTACACCACCCCTACCTCTTCCTTCCCTCTCTTTCCTCATAACATAATAGTCCTGTGGGAACACTGCGTTTGTTATCGTTTTCGTTAGCTTTGTTTCTGTGAGGGCTATTATGTCTGGGTTTTCCTCTAGTACCCATTCTCCAAGCTCATTTGCTTTATTTGTAATTCCATCTATGTTAGTGTACATTGCTTTGAGGCTCAATTTCTTCTGTCCCTTCTCAAATCGCCTCCTTAGTGAGTGTTCTGCTGGTGGGGGATGCTGTTCCATGGGTGTGAGGATCTGTGAGGTGGATAACAGGGTCTCAGAGGATACTGGGATGAGGGGCGGGAGATCCAGTGAAGGGGGGGGGGGGGACAGGGAGGGTATGGGGTAAAAGGGGAGGGAGGGCAGTGAGGAAAGTGTGTGTGTGTGTGTGTGTGTGTGTGTGTGTGTGTGTGTGTGTGTGTGTGTGTGTGTGTGTGTGTGTGTGTGTGTGTGTGTGTGTGTGTGTGTGTGTGTGTGTGTGTGTGTGTGAGTGTGTCTGTTGGTGTGTAGTGGGTGTGTGTGTAGTGGGTGTGCGTGTGTGTGTGTGCGTGCGTGGGGTGGTTTCCTAAGGCATTCCTGTCATGACAACAATACGGAGAACCAACAGTCGCACTAAAACTTGTGACTTGGTGTTAGACAGAACAAACCCAGCGATTGAGACGTGAATATTGAATTGGTTGAATGTGTGTCTGGTGCGACCTGGAATTAGTAATGGAGGACACAATTCACTGACATTTATATGATTGAGTTTGGGAGGATATAAATAGATGCCGTCTCGCATGGTTAATAGGCCTCCTGCAGTTTCCTATATTCTTATATTATTATGTTCGTATATCAATCAACATTAGCTTAACTGCTCAGCAGCAAATAATGATCCTGGTAAAGGACTAGTAATTACCTTTGTGTGTAATTTATCCTTTTCCTCCTACTAAGAAAGTAGGATTTCCACCGTATACATTACACAAAGGCAAAAATTGTGGTCCTGGAAAATGGCAGCAGCTCTTGAAAGTGACGTACTGTCGCGTTTTCTGTTTTGGGTCCTCTGGTAGATTAGGAGAAGTCACTTTAAATTAACCGTTTTCTTTACGATGGCAAACCTTAGAAGGACGGGCGAGTGTGTGACTGTGGAGGCTTGGAAGGTTGATGTCGTCCCACAACAGAGAGGCGACTGAAGTTTACATATTCAGACGTCTACACTTTACAACACTTACAGGCGTCTACACTTTACAACACTTACAAACGTCTACACTTTACAACACTTACAGACGTCTACACTTTACAACACTTACAGGCGTCTACACTTTACAACACTTACAAACGTCTACACTTTACAACACTTACAGACGTCTACACTTTACAACACTTACAGACGTCTACGCTTTTTCAACACTTACAGACGTCTACACTTTACAACACTTACAGACGTCTACACTTTACGACACTTACAGACGTCTACACTTTACGACACTTATAAACGTCTACACTTTACAACAGTTCACGTTGTGACAGTTTAAGTCCAGCGCCACAGGGCGAGAGTCTGTGGGCTGGTCTGCATGATTCATGATTAGTTAGGTTATGCTACAGTGGCTCTGTGTAATGACTGGTTGGATGACCGTGAGGGAAATATTGCCTTGGATAGTGAGACACTGACCACACTAGTTGGCGTCCTGTCCACGACAATGGCATACTTGTAACTGTAGTAATGTTCAATGATGGTATACTTGTAACTGTAGTCATGTTCATTGATGGTATACTTGTAACTGTAGTCATGTTCAATGATGGTATACTTGTAACTGTAGTAATGTTCAATGATGGTATACTTGTAACTGTAGTCATGCTCAATGATGGTATACTTGTAACTGTAGTCATGTTCATTGATGGTATACTTGTAACTGTAGTCATGTTCAATGATGGTATACTTGTAACTGTAGTCATGCTCAATGATGGTATACTTGTAACTGTAGTCATGTTCAATGATGGTATACTTGTAACTGTAGTCATGTTCATTGATGGTATACTTGTAACTGTAGTCATGTTCAATGATGGTATACTTGTAACTGTAGTAATGTTCAATGATGGTATACTTGTAACTGTAGTCATGCTCAATGATGGTATACTTGTAACTGTAGTCATGTTCATTGATGGTATACTTGTAACTGTAGTCATGTTCAATGATGGTATACTTGTAACTGTAGTAATGTTCAATGATGGTATACTTGTAACTGTAGTCATGCTCAATGATGGTATACTTGTAACTGTAGTCATGTTCATTGATGGTATACTTGTAACTGTAGTCATGTTCAATGATGGTATACTTGTAACTGTAGTAATGTTCAATGATGGTATACTTGTAACTGTAGTCATGCTCAATGATGGTATACTTGTAACTGTAGTCATGTTCATTGATGGTATACTTGTAACTGTAGTCATGTTCAATGATGGTATACTTGTAACTGTAGTCATGTTCAATGATGGTATACTTGTAACTGTAGTCATGCTCAATGATGGTATACTTGTAACTGTAGTCATGCTCAATGATGGTATACTTGTAACTGTAGTCATGCTCAATGATGGTATACTTGTAACTGTAGTCATGTTCAATGATGGTATACTTGTAACTGTAGTCATGTTCAATGATGGTATACTTGTAACTGTAGTCATGCTCAATGATGGTATACTTGTAACTGTAGTCATGTTCAATGATGGTATACTTGTAACTGTAGTCATGCTCAATGATGGTATACTTGTAACTGTAGTCATGTTCATTGATGGTATACTTGTAACTGTAGTCATGTTCAATGATGGTATACTTGTAACTGTAGTAATGTTCAATGATGGTATACTTGTAACTGTAGTCATGCTCAATGATGGTATACTTGTAACTGTAGTCATGTTCATTGATGGTATACTTGTAACTGTAGTCATGTTCAATGATGGTATACTTGTAACTGTAGTAATGTTCAATGATGGTATACTTGTAACTGTAGTCATGCTCAATGATGGTATACTTGTAACTGTAGTCATGTTCATTGATGGTATACTTGTAACTGTAGTCATGTTCAATGATGGTATACTTGTAACTGTAGTCATGTTCAATGATGGTATACTTGTAACTGTAGTCATGCTCAATGATGGTATACTTGTAACTGTAGTCATGCTCAATGATGGTATACTTGTAACTGTAGTCATGTTCAATGATGGTATACTTGTAACTGTAGTCATGCTCAATGATGGTATACTTGTAACTGTAGTCATGTTCAATGATGGTATACTTGTAACTGTAGTCATGTTCAATGATGGTATACTTGTAACTGTAGTCATGCTCAATGATGGTAAACTTGTAACTGTAGTCATGTTCAATGATGGTATACTTGTAACTGTAGTCATGCTCAATGATGGTATACTTGTAACTGTAGTCATGTTCAATGATGGTATACTTGTAACTGTAGTCATGTTCAATGATGGTATACTTGTAACTGTAGTCATGCTCAATGATGGTATACTTGTAACTGTAGTCATGTTCAATGATGGTATACTTGTAACTGTAGTCATGTTCAATGATGGTATACTTGTAACTGTAGTCATGTTCAATGATGGTATACTTGTAACTGTAGTCATGTTCAATGATGGTATACTTGTAACTGTAGTCATGTTCAATGATGGTATACTTGTAACTGTAGTCATGTTCAATGATGGTATACTTGTAACTGTAGTCATGTTCAATGATGGTATACATGTAACTGTAGTCATGTTCAATGATTGTATACTTGAAACTATAGTCATGTACAATGATGGTATACTTGAAACTATAGTCATGTGCAATGATGGTATACTTGAAACTATAGTCATGTGCAATGGTATACTTGTAACAATACTCATGTACAATGATATACATTGTACTATAGTCAAGTATAATAGAATACTTGTAACTATAGTCAAGTATAATGGTACATTTGTAACTATAGTCATGTACAATGGTATACTTGTAACTATAGTCAGGTACAATGATATACTTGTAACTATAGTCAAGTATAATGATATACTTGTAACTATAGTCATGTATAATTGTATATTTGTAACTGAAGTCCTGTACAATGCTATACTTGTAACTATAGTCCTGTACAATTGTATACTTGTAACTATAGTCCTGTACAATGGTATACTTGTAACTATAGTCCTGTACAATGGTATACTTGTAACTGTAGTCCTGTACAATGGTATACTTGTAACTATAGTCCTGTACAATGGTATACTTGTAACTATAGTCCTGTACAATGGTATACTTGTAACTGTAGTCGTGTACAATGGTATACTTGTAACTGTAGTCGTGTACAATGGTATACTAGTAACTGTAGTCCTGTACAATGGTATACTTGTAACTATAGTCCTGTACAATGGTATACTTGTAACTATAGTCCTGTACAATGGTATACTTGTAACTGTAGTCGTGTACAATGGTATACTTGTAACTGTAGTCGTGTACAATGGTATACTAGTAACTGTAGTCATGAACAAAATGTAAGACACCGTCTTGGTCACTATATCACCGTGTAATAATGGGAAGGTGTGTGAGCGACCCGGGTGAGGCAAAACCATAATGAAATAATCAACTCCCGACGAAAATAACATGAATTTATTTGATATTGAAGAAGAATAAAGTGATTACCGATAAATCTTTACAATTATCAATGGCTGTGACAGACTTAACTGTAAAATACACTTAATATTGTATATAAAAAACTTTTGAGCAACAATCACTTTAAAATTATTGGCAAACGATTTCATTCGGATGAAACAAATGTTTTTCATCACTGAAGTGCAATACAAATGGAACAGCTTGTTTGGATTTAGCGATCTGTTCCTGCTTGAATTCCTTTCCAATCCATTAAAAAATACGGTTTTAGACAGCTATTGAAAATTTAAGCCTAGCATTGCACATATTGATAGCTAACCATGAATAAAAACTCCCACAACTTAGTCTTATCTGCATATAAAACAGGAATTTTAAGAAATATATAATATCAACCAGAGTCCAGGTGGACATAAAAATAAATCAACAGATAACTTAAGGAGAGTGTGTTGGACCTGGATGTATAAGGCACCTGCACTCACATATTACAGGTGTGTGACAAACTAATTATAATAATATGATAAAGCCCACACTTATGTTCATGGGAAATTCATGAAAGGACTAAACGAATGAATCTCGTCCCTTAACTGCTTGAGTGACGTACACACTTCCAGGACACGGAGAGAGACAAGCTACACGAGGGCATTAGCTAATGACCTCAGGGAATACGATGTACTTGACGGCTGTTAATCCTCTCAACAGTGTAACAGGTCTGCTCCCTGGAAAGTACAGAAAATAGAAGTCGAAATTATACCCCTTAAGGTGGAAAAGATTTAGCATGAACCGGGACAGTTACGGTGTTTGTATGGAAGCATGATATCTGGGTTACCAGGAGGCAATAGTTTACATGTATATTGTGACGGGTCGGTAGCGGAGGATGGCAGGGTAGGATGTGGTGTCCTATTAAGGGAATATACTGAGTTTGGAACTGTGGACTGAAAATTGTACTTCGACTTAGTAATTATATATCATCGACACAAGCTGAACTGCAGGCCAATCTGGTTTGGAGGAAGTATGTCTAGACGACAAAGATGTTTTTCTATTTGTCGATAGCCGAGGAAGACTTGATTCCTTAAACAGTCGATATCCAGTCTTCATGTCCAAAGTTGGGTATTGTAAGAAAAGGATAAATAAGATACAGCTGAAAGGTCACAAAGTGAAATTCATGTGAATTCCTTCTCATGTTGCCCAACCACTTGGTCTGGACGGTAGAGCGACGGTCTCGCTTCATGCAGGTCGGCGTTCAATCTCGCATCAAAACCACAAGTTGTCGGAAAACCCGACACCATTTACTAATATTCAATACAATATACAGATAATATGGCTGCTTTTGTACACACAAGTTAAGCCATAGAAAATGTAGCTTGAAGTGGAATTTTCCGTCATTAAAAAACGAGATGTCATTGCCACATAGTACTATAAATTCACCAGCTATTCTGTTGGGAATTATTCTTAAATACCGCAGTCTTTGGACTTATTACATCATAAAATCATCTCATTTGAATTAACTTAATTATCAGTATCAAAATAAAGTAAATGTGACCCTTCTATCACCTATTGACATGTGGACAAAGAGAGCCAGAAGCGTCAGTGGAGAGGGAGGTCAGCCATGGTTAAGAACATAGTCGCTGGAACATATTCAGCACATATAAATTCTCCTTTGGACGAAGTGTTATGGAGATCAAATCAGTGCTTCTTCCTTCATCAACACGCAGTCAACATCTAAACAAGGGAAGTGTCTTACCGAAACCCGTTTATCTAATCCTTTCTGGCCAGTTAATGTTAATGTTAAGTAGATATAGGGCGAACCGGTTATAATGCTAGACAAGCCACTAAACACAGGTTATTAGTCCATGGTCCTTATCTAATAATATATAAATGTTTCATCTGATATAGCTGTCATATATTAGGATTCCAGCTTTACAGCTAGTGCCCTTTGACAGGAACAAGAAGAGGAAGCAAGAATTAATCTTGGTACATCAGTTACTTGGGTGATGGAAGCTAGCCTCTCACGAGGATAATTTGGTGTCTACATCCCAGTTATACCTGCTGGACTAAGCCTACCATACAATAAGATAAGGCACCACCAAGTTATTTACTAATATATGTAGTTTAATTGGCTGCATATATATAAATTTAATATAAACCCCCCCTAATGTGTAAGGATCGATTTGTGAGAATTTTGTAGTAATACTGTCCACTAAATATCATACAAAGTGCTATCGAAATATATAGATTAACGTAAATATAAATTCTATATAAATTCATATAAATTTAGCAGAACTGGCGAGGAGAGGTATAATGAATGAGGGAAGCCAAACCATGCAACACTACATGTGTGTGAGTCAAAACTCCCATTTCACTTATGGTAAAAGGAGAAATGCTTGGAGTGACTGTGCACATGCGGCTCAGGCTTGGGTACAAATATTACTGGGAATAAGGTACAGGTGTTAATGATAATGATACCAAGTGTTAAACTATGTGGTATGTTAAGGTCTCACACCCTCACCCATTATGTTCTTGATTGTCCGGTGATTAATGTATATAGCTACACTGAGATAAGGACTGTTCCTGAACAAATAGCCTGGATGTGTCACAACGGAAAGGTTGATAATATTCTGGAGAGAAATATGTAAGAATTTTGCACCAAGACTGTAACTTTGTTGAATTGTCGGAATGTCCATTGCAAATTGTGTGTATACCTAGTCATACAAGTATTTGTGTGTACTTCTGGTAACATACCGTATGTGTAAAGGAAGAAATATATGTTTGTCACTCAGAATGTTCGGTAATATGCATATAGTTTGTGATGTGTGTGTCTATATATGTATGAACACATTGTACTGAACGGGGTGAGAATAGCTTCAGCTGCCTCACCCCTTCGTGTGTGTGTGTAAACCTAAATAAACTTATTTCAATTTCAACATCTCAACGACTAATGTTATTAGTCATTGAGATGTTCGTCTCGTATGAAGTTACATACTGTACCCACTGAAGCTTGATACTGTACCCACTGAAGCTTGATACTGTACCCACTGAAGCTTGATACTGTACCCACTGAAGCTTGATACTGTACCCACTGAAGCTTGATACTGTACCCACTGAAGCTTGATACTGTACCCACTGAAGCTTGATACTGTACCCACTGAAGCTTGATACTGTACCCACTGAAGGCTGACACTGTACCCACTGAAGCTTGATACTGTACCCACTGAAGCTTGATACTGTACCCACTGAAGCTTGATACTGTACCCACTGAAGCTTGATACTGTACCCACTGAAGCTTGATACTGTACCCACTGAAGCTTGATACTGTACCCACTGAAGCTTGATACTGTACCCACTGAAGCTTGATACTGTACCCACTGAAGCTTGATACTGTACCCACTGAAGGCTGACACTGTACCCACTGAAGCTTGATACTGTACCCACTGAAGCTTGATACTGTACCCACTGAAGGCTGACACTGTACCCACTGAAGCTTGATACTGTACCCACTGAAGCTTGATACTGTACCCACTGAAGCTTGATACTGTACCCACTGAAGCTTGATACTGTACCCACTGAAGCTTGATACTGTACCCACTGAAGCTTGATACTGTACCCCCTGAAGGCTGACACTGTACCCACTGAAGGCTGACACTGTACCCACTGAAGCTTGATACTGTACCCACTGAAGCTTGATACTGTACCCACTGAAGCTTGATACTGTACCCACTGAAGCTTGATACTGTACCCACTGAAGCTTGATACTGTACCCACTGAAGCTTGATACTGTACCCACTGAAGGCTGACACTGTACCCACTGAAGCTTGATACTGTACCCACTGAAGCTTGATACTGTACCCACTGAAGCTTGATACTGTACCCACTGAAGCTTGATACTGTACCCACTGAAGCTTGATACTGTACCCACTGAAGCTTGATACTGTACCCACTGAATCTTGATACTGTACCCACTGAAGGCTGACACTGTACCCACTGAAGGCTGACACTGTACCCACTGAAGCTTGATACTGTACCCACTGAAGCTTGATACTGTACCCACTGAAGCTTGATACTGTACCCACTGAAGCTTGATACTGTACCCACTGAAGGCTGACACTGTACCCACTGAAGCTTGATACTGTACCCACTGAAGCTTGATACTGTACCCACTGAAGCTTGATACTGTACCCACTGAAGCTTGATACTGTACCCACTGAAGCTTGATACTGTACCCACTGAAGCTTGATACTGTACCCACTGAAGCTTGATACTGTACCCACTGAAGGCTGACACTGTACCCACTGAAGGCTGACACTGTACCCACTGAAGCTTGATACTGTACCCACTGAAGCTTGATACTGTACCCACTGAAGCTTGATACTGTACCCACTGAAGGCTGACACTGTACCCACTGAAGCTTGATACTGTACCCACTGAAACTTGGTACTGTACCCACTGAAGCTTAATACTGTACCCACTGAAGCTTGATACTGTACCCACTGAAGCTTGATACTGTACCCACTGAAGCTTGATACTGTACCCACTGAAGCTTGATACTGTACCCACTGAAGCTTGATACTGTACCCACTGAAGCTTGATACTGTACCCACTGAAGCTTGATACTGTACCCACTGAAGCTTGATACTGTACCCACTGAAGGCTGACACTGTACCCACTGAAGGCTGACACTGTACCCACTGAAGCTTGATACTGTACCCACTGAAGCTTGATACTGTACCCACTGAAGCTTGATACTGTACCCACTGAAGCTTGATACTGTACCCACTGAAGCTTGACACTGTACCCACTGAAGCTTGATACTGTACCCACTGAAGTTTGATACTGTACCCACTGAAGCTTGATACTGTACCCACTGAAGCTTGACACTGTACCCACTGAAGCTTGATACTGTACCCACTGAAGCTTGATACTGTACCCACTGAAGCTTGATACTGTACCCACTGAAGCTTGATACTGTACCCACTGAAGCTTGACACTGTACCCACTGAAGCTTGATACTATACCCACTGAAGCTTGATACTGTACCCACTGAAGCTTGACACTGTACCCACTGAAGCTTGATACTGTACCCACTGAAGCTTGATACTGTACCCACTGAAGGCTGACACTGTACCCACTGAAGCTTGATACTGTACCCACTGAAATTTCATACTGTACCCACTGAAATTTCATACTGTACCCACTGAAGTTTCATACTGTACCCACTGAAGTTTCATACTGGACCCACTGAAGTATCATACTGTACCCACTGAAGTTTCATACTGTACCCACTGAAATTTCATACTGTACCCACTGAAGTTGCATACTGGACCCACTGAAGTATCATACTGTACCCACTGAAGTTTCATACTGTACCCACTGAAATTTCATACTGTACCCACTGAAGTTTCATACTGGACCCACTGAAGTATCATACTGTACCCACTGAAGTTTCATACTGTACCCACTGAAATTTCATACTGTACCCACTGAAGTTTCATACTGTACACACTGATGTTTCATACTGTACCCACTGAAGTTTCATACTGGACCCACTGAAGTATCATACTGTACCCACTGAAGTTTCATACTGTACCCACTGAAATTTCATACTGTACCCACTGAAGTTTCATACTGTACACACTGATGTTTCATACTGTACCCACTGAAGTTTCATACTGTACCCACTGAAGTTTCATACTGTACCTACTGATGTTTCATACTGTACCCACTGAAGTTTCATACTGTACCCACTGAAGTTTCATACTGTACCCACTGAAGTTTCATACTATAACCACTGAAGTTTCATACTGTACCTACTGAAGCCTGACACTGTATCTACTGAAGCCTGACACTGTACCCATTGAAGCCTGACACTGTACCCACTGAAGCCTGACATTGTACCCACTGAAGCCTGACACTGTACCCACTGAAGCCTGACATTGTACCCACTGAAGCCTGACACTGTACCCACTGAAGCCTGACACTGTACCCACTGAAGCCTGACACTGTACCCACTGAAGCCTGACACTGTACCCACTGAAGCCTGACACTGTACTCACTGTAGCCTGACACTGTACCCACTGAAGCCTGACATTGTACCCACTGAAGCCTGACACTGTACCCACTGAAGCCTGACACTGTACTCACTGTAGCCTGACACTGTACCCACTGAAGCCTGACACTGTACCCACTGAAGCCTGACACTGTACTCACTGAAGCCTGACATTGTACCCACTGAAGCCTGACACTGTACCCACTGAAGCCTGACACTGTACCCACTGAAGCCTGAGATTGTACCCACTGAAGCCTGACACTGTACCCACGTAAGCCTGACACTGTACCCACTGAAGCCTGACACTGTACCCACTGAAGCCTGACACTGTACCCACTGAAGCCTGACACTGTACCCACTGAAGCCTGACACTGTACTCACTGAAGCCTGACATTGTACCCACTGAAGCCTGACACTGTACCCACTGAAGCCTGACACTGTACCCACTGAAGCCTGACACTGTACCCACTGAAGCCTGACATTGTACCCACTGAAGCCTGACACTGTACCCACTGAAGCCTGACACTGTACCCACTGAAGCCTGACACTGTACCCACTGAAGCCTGACACTGTACTCACTGTAGCCTGACACTGTACCCACTGAAGCCTGACATTGTACCCACTGAAGCCTGACACTGTACCCACTGAAGCCTGACACTGTACTCACTGTTGCCTGACACTGTACCCACTGAAGCCTGACACTGTACCCACTGAAGCCTGACACTGTACTCACTGAAGCCTGACATTGTACCCACTGAAGCCTGACACTGTACCCACTGAAGCCTGACACTGTACCCACTGAAGCCTGAGATTGTACCCACTGAAGCCTGACACTGTACCCACTGAAGCCTGACACTGTACCCACTGAAACCTGACACTGTACCCACTGAAGCCTGACACTGTACTCACTGTAGCCTGACACTGTACCCACTGAAGCCTGACACTGTACCCACTGAAGCCTGACACTGTACTCACTGAAGCCTGACATTGTACCCACTGAAGCCTGACACTGTACCCACTGAAGCCTGACACTGTACCCACTGAAGCCTGACATTGTACCCACTGAAGCCTGACACTGTACCCACTGAAGCCTGACACTGTACCCACTGAAGCCTGACACTGTACCCACTGAAGCCTGACACTGTACGTTATGTGTGGTCAATCTCCCCATTATGCAGAGTGGACTGTTATAAAATAATAAAGGCAAGAGGTAATCCAGCAGACATCAAGGCCAGCATTATACTCAACATATGCTGATAAATGTAGAGCTCCAAAATACCCGCGTATTGTATTACGTTGTATAACCCAAAATACCCGCGTATTGTATTACGTTGTATAACCCTATATACCCGGGTATTGTATAACGTTGTATAATCCAAATCACCCGGGTATTGTATAACTTTGTATAACCCAAAATACCCGGATATTGTATAACGTTGTATAATCCAAAATACCCGGGTATTGAATAACTTTCTATAACCCCAAATACACGGATATTGTATAACTTTGTATACCCCAAATCACCCGGGTATTTTGCATTGTATAACCAACAATACCCGGGTATTGTATAACGTTGTATAATCCAAAATACCCGGGTATTGAATAACTTTGTATATCCCAAAACACCCGGGTATTGTGCATTGTATAACGTTCATTAACAGAGACACAAGAGAAAATGTGTGCTGGTATCATTCAGGACGCGAGGAAAAAATATATAAAATATTCAAAGTAATCCAGATGGTAAGATAGTGGTGGGGAGAGGTAAGACTCGGTGGGTGAAACATATTGGTAATGAAACAATAAGAGACACGGGTGGATAACAAATAGAATTAGGAATAAAGTACAATGCAAAGTAAACTTGAATAAAGACCTTGTGAAAACAATAAGTGACTTATGTCGGAAAATCCGACACCATTTAATATATCATACAGATAATAGCTGTATTGTATAAACAAGTAACCCATAGAAAACGTAACTTGTAGTGGAATTACCGTCTAAAGAAAACGGGATATCATCACCACATACTATTATAATTCACCAGCTATTCTGCTGGGAATTATTCTTAAATACATTAGTCTTTGGACTTTACCATCATAAAAACATCTTATATAAATTAACTTAATTATCAATATTAAAGTAGAGTAAATGTGACCTTTCTATCACTTTCTGAAATCTGGACAAAGTAGGCCAGGCGAGAGGGAGGAAGGAGGCAGCCATTGTTGTGTCACCTCCGAGACGTGTGGAGCAAATTTAGCTCCTATCATATCTGGACAATGTCATCCAGTAACGTCAATAGTATGGAGTGTTAAACAGCCATTGTTTATATTGAGACCAGAGGCTCACACGGGAGCAAATTCGGCTCCTGTTAATTTTACTTGGACGTAGTGTTATGGAAACCAAAGGTACCATCTCCAACACGATGTCTACAATTCAAGTTAAGTGTTCTTTCCGAAACCCGTTTATCATTCATTTATGGCCATTAATGTCAGGATATAGGGTGACCCGGTTAGAGCACGTGGAAGCCTCAAACTAAAGGTAATTAAGCCAGGTCTTCATGTTCCATGTACAGTTTTCTCTGAAATACTTGTCATATATAGGATTCTGGCTTCACAGCTAGCGCACTTTTGACAGGTCAAGACGAGGAAGGAAGATTTGTGCACCAGTTACTGGGTGATATGGAAGCTACCTCAAAGAGGATAATTTGGTGTCTACACCCTAGTTATACCTGGTGGACTAACCTGCTGTACTATAAGATAAGGAACCTCTTCAATGTATGTAGTTACTGTAGTTTGATTGGCTGCATATATATATTAATTTAATAACCCCCCCTAATGTGTAGAGGATCGATTTGTGAGATTGAGATTATTGCAGAAATACAGTCCACTCATTATTATACAAATTGCTATCGAAGTATATAAATTAACGTAAATATAAATTCATATAAATTAAATAAATATAAATCTCACAGGTCGGTTCCCACATTATTTGGTCATCTTCGAACCGGATGACGGATTATTTGATCCTTTGAACCCACATTTGGTCATCTTAGTACCGGATGAACCAGTTAACCAGTGGATTCATTAAATATACTAGTGCAGTGTTATTTAAACAAAGCAAGCAGTCAAGACGGCGGCGTTGACTCGTGCGAGTTCACGAGCCCCGCTCAGTTCAGTTAAGCCTTAGTTAGCGGTTTCATGCACACCCACAGATTTGGTGGCGTGTTATTCTGTGAAATGACAGCGCTAATATAGAAGCCAGCGAAATTAGTGACTGTGTCGCGAGATTGTTCACGGATTTCGTGGTGTTACATTTCACGAGAGATTATCTACGAATTTTGTGGACTTTATTTCGCGAGGTCACTAATAATATTTAATACTTCTTGATAATATTAGAAGTTTCATAGAGGCTATTATCAATAATTGTGTATATTATTTCTCCAAAATAGAGAATTATTTAATATATATTGCACTAGTGTTCACAATATAATAATTACTAATTGCCAACCCACAACAGGGTAGGATATGACTAGTTGAACTATTATTGCTCATCCTAGTCCCATTATTACCATAGTCAGTTGTACTATATTGATCAACCTAACACCATTAATGAATGGTCCAGACCCTATTTTGGGTGTAATTTTTATCAACTCGAGTTGAGTTGTATATATAATAATTTACTTATGATCATTACACCTTTGAGTGATTAATTAGTGTCTCTACCATCCTAGGGTGATATAGAAGAGCTAACCTAAAGGTACTTCCAGTGACACTGGTTTATCACTCAAATCATTAGTGTGTATGATTGTATATATATATATAATGTGTATTAATTTTAAGTGCTAACCTCTAGTAGAGGTAGGATTATTGCCTAGTGAGTGCAGAATTTACCCTAGGCTACCATTAGAGCTTGTTCAGTATTATGAGCAGCCCAAGTACAAGCCCCACAAGGCTTCACCAACTAGCCAGTATGGATAATGCAGGGAGAATGAAAAGAACCCTTGCAGGTCTTAAAGGCCACTTAACAAGACAGATCAAGAAATGTGAAGATTTGTCACAACAATCAACAGTTGATTATGCTGACCTGGAAAGCTATTATCAAGCAGCTGCAGGTAAATTTGAGCAAATCAAATGCCAAATGGCTGTCCTTGTGGGGACAGACTACTACCATCAATTCATTGGTAGCCCTACTAAATATCAGGGCATAACCATGTTAAACTCTGCAGGAGGTAAATTACTCTCAGGCCCAATATCAAGCCTGAGGAGACCTATGCCTGCAGATAAACAATACCAGTAGAAACCTATATTTGTCAGCTGATTATATTTCTCCAGTAGCATTATACTAAGGAGATTACAGCTGACTATAGTAACAGAGGTTGATGTTAGTATCATCATTTAAAGCTGAAGATGAGTTCATGAGGCCTCAGTGGCAAATCAGTGAACAGTAGCCTAAAACAGCTACAAGTCACTGCGACCAATGTCACTGAACCCACTGCAGTCTCAGAACCATACTTTACTTCAATGATGAGCTATTCAATCTTCTGAATCAATTAACTAAATTAAACCCCAATAAATCTGATGACTGATTTGATACATTTATTATTTAATCAAGATGTATTCCATGGGCCTCAGTGTTTACATATCAGTGACCAGTTACCTGAACAAACTTCAAGTTATATCTAATGTCACTGATCTCACTGCAGTCCCTGAATCATACTTGACTGTAGTACTTGATCACATCCAGTCTTCTGGGTTAAATAATATGTAATAAGGCTTGAATATTAGCCTTTCAAGAGTTGACAGGGAAATGAAATTGCATTAGACTTCTAACCCCTGCAACTCTAGTACGGGACATCCGTCCTGTACGAACAGACACACAAATGTGTGATTACTAACTACTAACATCAAATTAATGTAATAATTCGAAGGAGGAGTATCGGTGTTCGTCTGTTCTAAACAGGACTTCGACCCGTGAGCAGCCCCCTGGGGAATTATGTCGGAAAATCCGACACCATTTAATATATCATACAGATAATAGCTGTATTGTATAAACAAGTAACCCATAGAAAACGTAACTTGTAGTGGAATTACCGTCTAAAGAAAACGGGATATCATCACCACATACTATTATAATTCACCAGCTATTCTGCTGGGAATTATTCTTAAATACATTAGTCTTTGGACTTTACCATCATAAAAACATCTTATATAAATTAACTTAATTATCAATATTAAAGTAGAGTAAATGTGACCCTTCTATCACTTTCTGAAATCTGGACAAAGTAGGCCAGGCGAGAGGGAGGAAGGAGGCAGCCATTGTTGTGTCACCTCCGAGACGTGTGGAGCAAATTTAGCTCCTATCATATCTGGACAATGTCGGCCAGTAACGTCAATAGTATGGAGTGTTAAACAGCCATTGTTTATATTGAGACCAGAGGCTCACACGGGAGCAAATTCGGCTCCTGTTAATTTTACTTGGACGTAGTGTTATGGAAACCAAAGGTACCATCTCCAACACGATGTCTACAATTCAAGTTAAGTGTTCTTTCCGAAACCCGTTTATCATTCATTTATGGCCATTAATGTCAGGATATAGGGTGACCCGGTTAGAGCACGTGGAAGCCTCAAACTAAAGGCAATTAAGCCAGGTCTTCATGTTCCATGTACAGTTTTCTCTGAAATACTTGTCATATATAGGATTCTGGCTTCACAGCTAGCGCACTTTTGACAGGTCAAGACGAGGAAGGAAGATTTGTGCACCAGTTACTGGGTGATATGGAAGCTACCTCAAAGAGGATAATTTGGTGTCTACACCCTAGTTATACCTGGTGGACTAACCTGCTGTACTATAAGATAAGGAACCTCTTCAATGTATGTAGTTACTGTAGTTTGATTGGCTGCATATATATATTAATTTAATAACCCCCCCTAATGTGTAGAGGATCGATTTGTGAGATTGAGATTATTGCAGAAATACAGTCCACTCATTATTATACAAATTGCTATCGAAGTATATAAATTAACGTAAATATAAATTCATATAAATTAAATAAATATAAATCTCACAGGTCGGTTCCCACAACTTAAGGAGACATGTATTATATTGGTATATGATACAGGTGAGAAATATATCGCCAAAGGTCAGAGATGGCTGAGCAGGTTATAACGGGATGGGGTGTAAATATGTAACATGTTAATAACTATAGGCAAGTGTTACCAGCTAAAGCAAGGTGGTCCAACTTAATCGACACTGTCAGCCACTTCAGAACTATACTTATAATTCGAAGGACACAAATTATATATATATATATATATATATATATATATATATATATATATATATATATATATATATATATGTCGTACCTAGTAGCCAGAACGCACTTCTCAGCCTACTATGCAAGGCCCGATTTGCCTAATAAGCCAAGTTTTCATGAATTAATTGTTTTTCGACTACCTAACCTACCTAACCTAACCTAACCTAACTTTTTCGGCTACCTAACCTAACCTAACCTATAAAGACAGGTTAGGTTAGGCTAGGTAGGGTTGGTTAGGTTCGGTCATATATCTACGTTAATTTTAACTCCAATAAAAAAAATTGACCTCATACATAACGAAATGGGTAGCTTTATCATTTCATAAGAAAAAAATTAGAGAAAATATATTAATTCAGGAAAACTTGACTTATTAGGCAAATCGGGCCTTGCATAGTAGGCTGAGAAGTGCGTTCTGGCTACTAGGTACGACATATATATATATATATATATATATATATATATATATATATATATATATATATATATATATATATATAAATATATATATATATATATATATATATATATATATATATATATATATATATATATATATGTCGTACTTAATAGCCAGAACGCACTTCTCAGCCTACTATTCAAGGCCCGATTTGCCTAATAAGCCAAGTTTTCATGAATTAATGTTTTTTCGTCTACCTAACCTACCTAACCTAACCTAACCTAGCTTTTTTTGGCTACCTAACCTAACCTTACCTATAAAAATAGGTTAGGTTAGGTAGGGTTGGTTAGGTTCGGTCATATATCTACGTTAATTTTAACTCTAATAAAAAAAAATTGACCTCATACATAGAGAAAAGGGTTGCTTTATCATTTCATAAGAAAAAAATTATAGTAAATATATTAATTCAGGAAAACTTGGCTTATTAGGCAAATCGAGCCTTGAATAGTAGGCTGAGAAGTGAGTTCTGGCTACTAGGTACGACATATATATATATATATATATATATATATATATATATATATATATATATATATATATATATATATATATTAGTATATTTTGGTAGCAGTCTTTCCTGTAGACATATATTATTAAATATGACCGAAAAAGTAAGATTAATAATTCTAACACGAATTTTCTCAATCTTTCGTACATTTCTTTTCACTGTTGGAGGTAATTCAAAAATCAATTCTCCAAAATTCATTTTTATTTCTAGTCTGACGCAACACTTGAGCGCGTTTCGTAAAACTTATTACATTTTCAAAGACTTTACACATACACAACTGAATAGAACTTACATATCTCCGATTTGTTTATATCTACATTTGAGTGAGGTGGATGGGGTGAGGTAGTATTTAATAGGGTATTAATTTCATCAACACAAGACAGAACACGAAACAATGGATATTGAAATGGAAGTGATTGTAGAAAGCCTATTGGTCCATATTTCTTGATGCTTATATATTGGAGCGGAGTCTTGAGGTGGGTAGAATATAGTTGTGCATTAATTGGCTGTTGATTGCTGGTGTTGACTTCTTAATGTGCAGTGCGACGCAAACGTCAAGCCGTCTGCTATCGCTGTATCTATCAATGATTTCTGTGTTGTTTACTAGGATTTCTCTGGCGATGGTTTGGTTGTGGGAAGAGATTATATGTTCCTTAATGGAGCCCTGTTGCTTATGCATCGTTAAACGCCTAGAAAGAGATGTTGTTGTCTTGCCTATATACTGGGTTTTTTGGAGCTTACAGTCCCCAAGTGGGCATTTGAAGGCATAGACGACGTTGGTCTCTTTTAAAGCATTCTGCTTTGTGTCTGGAGAGTTTCTCATGAGTAGGCTGGCCGTTTTTCTGATTTTATAGTAAATCGTCAGTTGTGTCCTCTGATTTTTGTCTGTAGGGATAACGTTTCTATTAACAATATCTTTCAGGACCCTTTCCTCCGTTTTATGAGCTGTGGAAAAGAAGTTCCTGTAAAATAGTCTAATAGGGGGTATAGGTGTTGTGTTAGTTGTCTCTTCAGAGGTTGCATGGCGTTTCACTTTCCTTCTTATGATGTCTTCGACGAAACCATTGGAGAAGCCGTTGTTGACTAGGACCTGCCTTACCCTACAGAGTTCTTCGTCGACTTGCTTCCATTCTGAGCTGTGGCTGAGAGCACGGTCGACATATGCGTTAACAACACTCCTCTTGTACCTGTCTGGGCAGTCGCTGTTGGCATTTAGGCACATTCCTATGTTCGTTTCCTTAGTGTAGAAACCTCCGCTCTTTTCCATGACTGTTACATCTAGAAAGGGCAGCTTCCCATCCTTTTCAATCTCGTAAGTGAAACGCAGCACGGAACTCTGCTCAAATGCCTCCTTCAGCTCCTGCAGATGTCTGACATCAGGTACCTGTGTAAAAATGTCGTCAACATACCTGCAGTATATGGCCGGTTTCAAGTTCATGTCGACTAAGACTTTTTGCTCGATGGTACCCATGTAGAAGTTAGCAAACAGGACACCTAGGGGAGAACCCATGGCGACCCCATCTACATGTGCCCATCCGGGCTCAAGAAGGGTGCCTCTTTAGTTCAAGCTTGGAGTAGTTTCCTCAGAATATTTTCTGGTATGTCAAGAGGAGTACAGGCTGGATCACGAAATCTAAATCTGGGCATAAACTGTCACGTTATGTCCAGACCGAGTGAGATGGCCCGGAAAGTAGAGTTGGAAATTCTGTTGGACGACATATTCGACCTCGAGACACAAAAGAAGGTCACTACCAAAGACACCTTACAAGCAGAACTTATTGCAGAAGGAGGAAAGAATCGAGGCAATTACAGAAGCACCATACTGTCCCCCGAGCTCAAAGCGGCAGCTAAAAGCCTTCGTGAGAACAAGGAGATAGTTGTCAGGAGAGGTGACAAGTCGCCAATATATGTCATTCTTAAAAAAGATGAATATCTGGCGAAAATGAACCTCATACTCTCTGACCAAACTAAGTTCCAAAGGGTAACGAAGGACACCACAGCCGAATTGAAAGCAAAGGTCAACAAACTGATCGAAACTGTGAACGCCAAGAAATCCGGACTCCACCTGCCAAAGATCATTGGGAAATATAAACCTGGATATGCGTATGGAAATGTCAAGACACACAAGCCTGGAAACCCACTTCGGCCAATTATTAGCCAGATACCCACACCCACGTACAGACTGGTGAAGTGACTCAACGGCCTGCTGACTCCTTATGTTCCTTGCGCCTTCAGCCTGAAGTCTCCAAAGGAATTTGTTGACTTACTGCAGGGCACACGGGCCACAGGGATAAGAGCCTCATTGGACGTAGAATCGCTGTTTACCAACGTACCTGTGGACGAGACAATCGGGATGATAGCCGACAGAGTGTATCGTGATCCAGCCTGTACTCCTCTTGACATACCAGAAAATATTCTGAGGAAACTACTCCAAGCTTGTACTAAAGAGGCACCCTTCTTGAGCCCGGATGGGCACATGTATAAGCAAGTAGATGGGGTCGCCATGGGTTCTCCCCTAGGTGTCCTGTTTGCAAACTTCTACATGGGTACCATCGAGCAAAAAGTCTTAGTCGACATGAACTTGAAACCGGCCATATACTGCAGGTATGTTGACGACATTTTTACAC
>NC_091213.1:32008432-32173432 GCF_040958095.1 Procambarus clarkii | reverse complement strand
TCAGGAGACAAGAAGCCACAGAGTAATAACATTGTTGGCTTTTATTTAGGTGTTCCCCTGTTCTCCAGTCTTCCTCCGTCCCCTCGTCCCCTTTGTCCTCCCCAGCATTCTCCATTCCCCTGTCCCCTCGTCCTCCCCACCATTACCCTCTCCTCTGTTCCCTCGTCTTCCCCACCATCCCCCCTGTCGTCCTCCCCACCATTCTAAACTACCTCATCCCATGCATTCCATGATGGTCTGATGCTTCCATCTGAAAATTGGGAACATCAAAAGATCTGACTTTCCCAATTTTCTGATGGGAACATCAAATGATCTGATATTCCCATCACTGAAAAATAAAAACAGATAAAAAAAATGATATGAAAAAATAGAAAATAAAATATACTCATGAAATGAACAGAATGGTTAACAACGCAGCTCAATTGCAATGCAATGTCACAATAACATTTAAATATACTTTAAGATATAATCTAGAAGAAAATAAGGATATTGAAACGGTTCATGAACTCTATTTCAATAAAGGACACTATGGGGAACTTTGAAAAATAGTTATTGAGTATAATTAGACAGACTTGTTGCTAGGCAGAGGAGTAATGAGATATATGGCAAATTTTGCAAAATATACAATGAAGGTACACAAACATTCATACCCAAACAAAGCAAAATGCTAGGTAAGAACAAAGCATTTGGCCCGTAGGAGAAAGGAGATACCCACAAGACTAGAATACAAGTCATTAACAAGCATGCAAATATAATACATAATACATGCAGACATATATATAATCCAAAAAAATGTCAAATTTACGTACTTATTATTACATTACAAATATCCAAGGTTTTGAAGACACGTTTCCTCTTGCGCCCAACGAGTGAATACTGAGACCAGACCCCATAGGTCCCTATCCTCCTCATCATTCGTCTCACTGTGTCTCCACAGCTTGCACCGCCCATTTGAGACAGCGTCTGGACCTGTTAAAATAATGCATAAGCTGTAAGGTAATAGAGAATAATATATATCTTTCAATCTCAACATTAGATTTTCTAATTTCAAACTGTATTAAATAAATAGCATTAAAATATTTTCCTTCTTAACTATTACAAAAATCAACGAATTTGAGTAACTTTTGCTTTTGTTTTATTTGTACCTTAAACATAACACTGAACAATCAATTATGTGCCACCCCACCTTCCTTCATCTGCAAAAAAACTAATCAAAAGACATATGTACAAGGCTAAAAAAATTCAGCAACACTTACCATACTCAGGCTAAAAGAATTAAGCAACACTTACCATACTCTTTTTATATTCACTGTTAACTTTTAGCTCATGTGACAGACTTTCCACCTGCTCAACAGTTTCAAGTGGGGATGGAAGAATGTCTTCCAGGATTGGTATATCTCCATGTGTTTTTGACATATGGGTTTCCGTCATTTTGACAATATTCAGGATATCCCCTGATAAAAATGTCAATTTTGATAATTCCTTCATTATGTATTCCATTTTTTCTGTTACTGCAAAAAAAAAAAGGCTTACTAGAACAAGCATTTAGTGTTGCATATATATGATAAATGTATTGATCCTTAGTGGATCCTATTTTAGTGACAGACACATTGGTGTCAGGTCACTGTCAAATGGGCTACTGTCATGTAGCCTTCAATTATGTAACCTCTCCCATTCTATGATAGGGGTGACACAGGGCAGCATCCTTAGACCCCCTCCTATTTGTTATATACATCAATGATCTGCTTTATGTCTCTAACATGATTAAACCTGTATTGTTTGATGATACTACCATCATCTACTTAGTTGCTTTACAAGAATGTAAAATTTCAAGTCTGTACTCTCCCTCAATGTATTTTCTTGTATGTATAACAAAAAATAATCAACACATAATAAATCGGTACTTACTAGATTTATAATGGAAAAAAATAATGGCAAAAATAATGGCATTTACTATTTTTAAAAGATTATTAGCAAATTTACAGAAATGGTGCATTCGGAAGACAAAACCGTGGTAGACATGGTTGGAACAAGTTAGGTGAGAGGGTGGTGGAGGCCAAAACCATAATCATAATCATCTGTATCAAACCTTATTACAGGTAAAACCAGTAGGCAGTCTACTGTATTTTATCAAACCGTTATTAGTATAATAGATCTCGTAATAATTTTGCAAAAATAATGGCATTTACTATTTTTAAAAGATTATTAGCAAATTTACAGAAATGGTGCATTCGGAAGACAAAACCGTGGTAGACATGGTTGGAACAAGTTAGGTGAGAGGGTGGTGGAGGCCAAAACCATAATCATAATCATCTGTATCAAACCTTATTACAGGTAAAACCAGTAGGCAGTCTACTGTATTTTATCAAACCGTTATTAGTATAATAGATCTCGTAATAATTTTGCAAAAATAATGGCATTTACTATTTTTAAAAGATTATTAGCAAATTTACAGAAATGGTGCATTCGGAAGACAAAACCAATTTTTCACTTTTGACAATTGAGCACCTGCTACATCCAGATTCTAGGGAGGAAAGGAAGGACGATCTTACTGGATCCCATAGCCTCTCCGAGGCACAAACCAGGCTTTTACATAACCCCCCCCCCCCTGCACCCGAGCTTTTTAAAATAGTAAATGCCATTATTTTTGCAAAATTATTACGAGATCTATTATACTAATAACGGTAAATAAATAATAAATAGTAAATAAATCAAAATCAGTTACATTATTTTATCTTATTCATAGCATAAATGTTCTCGAAGATTACTAAAAAGAAATTGAATTAGACTACAGCAAATTGGCAAACTTTACCTTGTATCTGTTTCCACCGAGTTTGTTTGGGGCGTTCTTCAACATATCAGCAATACTTGTCTCAACATCTCTTTCAGTTGCATTAGTGTGGGTGTTGATACAGGCTTCTGGAAATTTATAAGAATTAATTAATATATATAATTATAATTCACTTTGCTATTCCCCATTCCACAGTCCTCTCGTCCTTCCCACTTCCCTGTCCCCACATCATCCCCACTATTCCCACTTCCCTGTCCCATCGTCCTCCTTACCATTTTCCCCTCCCCTGTCCTTCTTCCTCCCCCACCATCTCCCATTCACCTGTCCCTTTGTCCTCCCCAGCATTCCCCTGTCCCCACCATCCCCAACTCCCCAGTCCCCTCGTCCTCCCCACCATTACCCTCTCCTCTGTCCCCTCGTCTTCCCCACCATACCCCCCTCTCGTCCTCCCCACCATTCCAAACTACCTCATCCGATGCATTCTATAATGGTCTGATGCTTCCATCAGAAAATTGGGAACATCAAATGATCTGATATTCCCATCACTGAAAAATAAGAACAGCTAAAAAAATGAAATGAAAAAAATAAAAAAATAAACTATACTCATGAAATGAACAGTATGGTAAACAACACAGCTCAATTTCAATGCAATGTCACACAAAATTATTAAATCGAAATGAAAATAAATTGAAATCTATGAAAATTCAAATTATCAATACAATCGGAAATATTGAAATAATATCGCAACATAATATAGTGTGGGTTGCTCTTACGTGCAACAGACGGTGCTGTTTTTCAAAAAAGGCATGGTTTTACCTGTCACAAGTGTGGCATCTATACTTATACTCACGAAATGAACGGTATGGTAAACAACATAGCTCAATTGCAATGCAATGTCACAATAACATTTAATAACAATAATAACAATAACATTTAAATATACTTTAAGATATAATCTAGAAGAAAATAAGAACATTGAAACGGTTCATGAACTCGATTTCAATAAAGGACACTATGGGGAACTTTGAAAAACAGTTAATGAGTATAATTAGACAGACTTGTTGCTAGGCAGAGGAGTAAATAATGAGATATATGGCAAATTTTGCAAAATATACGGCACACAAACATTCATACCCAAACAAAGCAAAATGCTAGGTAAGAACAAAGCAGTTGGCCCGTAGGGGAAAGGAGATACCCACAAGACTGGAATACAAGTCATTAACAAGCACACAAGTACTACACTACACAACAACCGCACTACTACCAGAACTGGACGAATCACTACCAAAACAACACATTGCACATCACTACCAAAACAACACAACACAACACAAGCATTGGCAAAGAATTATAGACCAGTTGCACTAACATCCCACATAATAAAATTATTTGAGAGTGATCAGGAGTCAGATTACTAGTTTTATAGAGACCAATGACCTCCACAATCCAGGCCAACAAGGATTTAGAGCAGTTTCTATGATCGAGCCACTGAGATCTATAAAGAATTCTGATCAAGAAAGAGATCTAGGGGTGGTTTTAGATAGAAAACTATAACCTGAGGATCATATTAAGAACATTCTGCGAGGGGCCTATGCTACACTTTTTAACTTTAGAATTGCTTTTAAATACATAGGTCAAAAAGTTTTAAAAGTTTTAAAAGTTTTTTAAACCTCTCGTGTATCATGAGTGTGTTAAAGCATCAGATGGTGCATTCAGATGATGAATATTACCTAGTTCCTTCATCTGGGAAGAATGAACACATATTGGTGCATTCGGATGATAAAAACTAACTACTGTAGTTTAATTGATCAACAGACTGTATATCATATGCAGACTGTATGTGGATCTGCGGGCCACTCCAAACAACAGCCTGGTGGACCAAGCTCCACCAGGGCTAAAGCACAAAGTGATATAGATGTGATAGAGAAACTAGGTCAAATGGAGGAGTAGGTCTGTATATTAAACAGCACCTGACGTGCACAGAGCTACTAAACTCAATGTGGTGGTAGAGTGGTGGGGGGGGGGGGAAACATTGCAGAAAAAAACAAAAATACAATTTGGTCAACAAAACAGCATTGTTTAAAATAGAAGACATGGGTTGTCATTTTGGGGGTAAGGTAGGTTACATTGAGTTAATTAGTTAGTACTTAGTTTTTATCTTAAACTGGTTGGGAGAGGTACAGTGTTGCTGTGCTGGTGAAAGAACACCTAAAGGTAAATTAAATAATGATTGCGAATCCACAAGAAGTTGACATAATATCGCTAGAGATCTGCAATCAGGATGATAAACTTTCCTTAAAGAATTTGACAAACACTTGCTGATAGGACATGAAGTAAATGAAATGTATGTCAAGTTTTGTGAAATATATGATAAAAGCACAACAAAATTTGTACCAAAGGAGAGATGCAGAACTAGGAAAAGGGGTTTGTTCAACAGAAATTGCGAGAGGGCCTGAGACCCAAACACACACAAATGGAATCAATATATAGCAAGAGGCCAAACCCCCAAACATACAAGCGATGCAAAGATGCGAGAAACAGCAGCAGCATTAAGGAGAGGGACTTAAGGACCATAAATAAAGTGTGAAAATAAACTCGAGTAAATTTTTTTAACTACTCTCGACAGTGAAGAAAAACAAATATTCAGACGATTTGTGTTAGAATCATTAATCTTACACTTTCGGTCATATTCAACAACACAAATACATACACACACATTCCTGTTGCTGTAGCAAGTGAAGAATTACACACACAGATCACAATAACGTGATGCATCAAATGAACAAATCCACAAGGGCCGTGACGAGGATTCGAACCTGCGTCCGGGAGCATCCCAGACACTGCCTTAATCGACTGAGCTACAACAGGGTAAAAGGGTTGAAACCGAAGTTCTACTGAACTTACTGGATCCCATAGCCTCTCCGAGGCACAAACCAGGCTTTTACACAACCCCCCCCCCCCTGCACCCGAGCTATGTCAACAGGCCGTTCTCCCTCTTCGCCCTTCCGAATGCACCATATCAGTAAATTTTTTAATAATCTTTTAAAAATAGTAAATGCCACTATTTTTGCAAAATTATTACGAGATCTATTATTCTATAGAATAATGCATATAAATGCATATATGCATATAAATACAAAACATAAATACAAAACAAGTAAATGTAAATAATTTTACCTTGCACCTAGATCCACCAAGCCTGTATGGCGCGCGTTTCAGTACTTCGGAAATCTAGAACTATCTTGAATCTCTAATCTGCAATGAAACAATACATATTATTGCACTTACCAAAACATGGATGAATGTAGAAAATACAGAACTATTAGCTGAATATCAAATAAATGGATTTAATCTATTTCACACAGATAGATATATTACACCGTGTATATTAGGTAATACCTAACATACACGCCTCCACACACACTACATTTGAAATGTAGTCTCAAAAAGACTACATTTCAACAGCAAAGATTACTCCATAAAAAAATAATTAAATTATTGACCAACATGAGAGAGGGTTAGCCAACATGAGGGTTGTGTTGATTGCCTGAAAATATTTAAATTGTGTAATGTATTGAATGGCATTTTTCAAGTTACAACATTTTTTAAATTACTGAACTAGGTTCTAGGCTTTGCTAGGCTTAATTCAATTATTACAGATAAGCCTAACCTAGCCTAGAACCCAGTGGGTTTTCTTCCTATTGGGGAGTGTTGTACATGCCTCGCCTCCACATACACACTAGCACAGCCAGGCCTCGCCTCCACATACACACTAGCACAGCCAGGCCTCGCCTCCACATACACCAGCACTGCCAGGCCTCGCCTCCACATACACACTAGCACAGCCAGGCCTCGCCTCCACATACACACTAGCACAGCCAGGCCTCGCCTCCACATACACCAGCACTGCCAGGCCTCGCCTCCACATACACCAGCACTGCCAGGCCTCGCCTCCACATACTCACCAGCACAGCCAGGCCTCGCCTCCACATACACCAGCACTGCCAGGCCTCGCCTCGCCTCCACATACACCAGCACTGCCAGGCCTCGCCTCCACATTTAAACCAACCAAGCCCACAAATACGTTAACATGGACCAGCATTACACCGTCTAACATACTCTGTCAGATGTAACAACTAAATTTGTGAATTCAAGACCAAATCTATTGTATAACACAGTGTTAGTACGAGAAAAACATTACTTACATTCGAAGCCGTGTTTTAAAATGGCGGCGGTCTTGTACTGACGCTCCAAACTGTGTGTTCGTTTGCGTATGATGAACGTGTGACAATTTACTACAACAATTATTTAATTATTCTTATTCTTTATTTTAATATTTTTAGGGTACATGAAATTTCAAACTTATTTGCACACAATAATATAATTGCATTGTCATAACCTTTATATATTACGGAAAATACGATGACATGAACGAAGTCAAAGTGAAGTTGAAGTCAAAGTCATTCGCCGAACGTATTAGTCATTTTTTTTCTCCCAAACGATAGGGGTAACAAATCCACAGAGAATATAAGAAATTGAAATTGAAATTGAAATAAGTTTAGAGAGAATATAAGTGTACAGTAAAGTCAATTTTATTCAGGAAAGTACATACATAGTTGATTTACAAACATAATGTTGGATTTATAGATAGAGCTAGTGCATACAATACCTAAAGCCACTATAGTAGGCCTATAGCATTTCAGGCAACCGGGCAGTATATATGGACCCCTTACTCAAATCTCTGAATATGTTAGATATTAAGTCCCTGCACATACTCTCATGTGTATTTTATATATATAAAACGCTGCACTGTAATGTCAATCCTGACCTTAAAAGCTTCCTAGAAGGTTGTAACAGATCCCATGAGCACCACACCAGAAACAAATACCTATTTGATATTCCAAGAGTACGACTTAGTCAAACTAGAAATGCTTTACAAATCAAGACACCTCGAATGTGGAATGACCTTCCCAATTATGTTAAAAACTGTACCTCTCCCAACCAGTTTAAGATAAATAAAGATAAATTTATAAGTTAAGAAAAATTCCACAAATCAACTTCCCTGTTACTGACCCTGTATTTACCCAAGTCTTTCCTAAATCTAAACTTATCCAATTTATACCCATTGTTTCGTGTTCTATCTTGTGTTGACAATTTTAATACCCTATTAATATCCCCTTTGTTATATCTATTCAGGAAATTGTGGTTGATCTCGAACCCATTGATAATGTGACGACTTATACAGAATTTTGTAACTATATCATCAAGATTGTAACCAGCTTAGCTAAATGTAGTGTGGGGTTCAGTCCCTAAGCCCATATATGTGCCTCTCTAACCATTTAGGTTACAGGGCAAAAACATAAAAACAAAGGTAACTGCAGAAGGCCTATTGGCCCATACCAGGCAGCTCCTATCTATAACAGATAAACACTAAGTACTACCTAATTAACTCAATGTAACCTACCAACCTAACCCCCAAAATGTCAATCCATATCTTTTATTTTAAACAATGCTGTTTTGTTGACCAAATTGTATTTTTACTCTTTTTCTGTCATGTTTCTCCCACCCCTGTTTTTTCCCTTTTTTCTTATTTTTTCTCAACATAATTCATACTTTAATTATGCGGATCAGGACATCACCTGATCAAACACATCAAACATCGTTTGACCACCATCAAACACACACATTTCGTGTGTGTTTGACGCTCACTGATATGTACCAGCGTTGTTTTATATATGGTGCTATTCTATCTTACGCTTTGTTGCTCTTTTTTACCTACGGGCTCATAGAACATTCTATTGCGAAAACATTGGCACAAAAATGAATGACGTACATACAATAATAATGTCAGGACAGTGATATAATTATAAACTTTCAAAGCACTGTATCGCCCATGTGTCGTCTTGTCACCAATACTGGGTAACAGTTCCGCCACTTCCCACACTCTTGCGGGTGGGCAGCGACCATTATTCTACGTTTATATTCATATCACCGTGTTGGGAATTTCATTGCGAGTACATTGATACCAAAATTAACGCTGTAGGACAAGTGTGGAAGTGATAACAATCCCAAGAGTAAAAACATTTTGTTGCTCTTGGGCACTCACGGCGAGTCATCTACGTAGGTATTTATTGGGTGCTGGTATTCATATAACTTTTGGTGACCGTTTTGCTGATTTTCTTCTAGAGAATGTTATTGCGAACACGTTGGTACCAAAATGAAATACATAGCTCGAGAACTAAGGTCAGGAGAGTAAAAAGAGTATACACATTTTTGTTTTGACGCTTAATTAAGGTTATTGTGAGTACTCATCGCCTGCCTAGAAACTGGAACTAGTAATTCCATCTATCATACATATCATACAAGAGGAGCCACACATCTATGGATCATCCAATAAAATCAGCAGACTTCTAGATGTTACTACTGCTCGGCTTAGACTCGGTTACAAGTATCTCTGGGAATTCTCATTATCTGCTGATGTAGACCTGACCAAATGTAAACTGTGTCAACAAAATTATTCGCACACCCTCCGTCACTATGTGATGGAGTGCGAAAAGATACATGAATTTAGAGACAATTCTATAACCAATGTTCCAGCGATGTGTCAATATTTCATTCAAAATGATCTGCTACCAGAAATTTTAGCCAAATATCCCCAGTTTGCTAACTGTAGATAACAACTAAGTGATTGTAACCTATCCACCGCTGCCCACTGGATGGGGGACGGTGTGCTGGACAAACATATAAATTTTGATACTAGCTCTCCACATATGTCAGTTGCTTAATTTAGAACCTGTACTTGAGGTCGATCTCGAACCCATTGTTGATGTGATGACTTATATTGAATTTTGTAACTAGCTCATCAAGATTGTAACTTGCTTAGCTAAATGAATTGTGGGGTTCAGTCCCTGAGCCCATTATGTGCCTCTGTAACCCTTTCCACAACCGCCCACAAGATGGGTATGGGGTGCATAATGGGGTGGGGTGTCTTGGCCAAACGTGCCACATCAAAACCACAAGTTGACATTGAATGTGAATTAACAATGAGACAAGTAAGATTTATACTAATACATTTATACTAACTCTGTTGAGCGTTGACCATTTATACATCAAATCTGTTGATGTGAGCACTTTAGTTTAGTCTGCCGTTTAAAGAAAAAAAGAGCATATCAATGGTATATCACAGAAAACGAATTTATCATAAACTCATGTATTTGTCTTATCATATTGAACTGCATTCATATTTTTAATATATAACAATATGAATATACAAATTTCTGTAAATCCCCTACCTTGTTGGAATCTGTGGAAATGAATGAGCAAATGTGCTGGCTGAAGGCGCTGAAGGAAACCACATTGGTTTCATTTTGGATACAAATGTCCATGGAAATTCAAAATGGAAACTAATTATATAGTTGAACCTGCAGAGACGAGTTTAAGAATCTGTGTTGAGAGTGATGGACACAGCCTTCACAATTATACTTCAGAGAATGTAAACATCTAAGAGTCATTAGAAATATGTGTAGAATAATAAACCCTACATTGTTTGAGTTAGGGAAAACTCCATTTGTGATATATAGATACTATAGCTGTTCCTAAAGATTCACCCTTTTTTGCACCAGCAAGATAACATATAAGATTTTAAGAGTTGACGAATGTTAATATTCTTGTTTGATAAACTGTGAACTTGAGACATAGTTAATAAGAACATATTAACACAACAAAATGTTTTCAGAATCCTTAACACCACTTTCCAACAACTTATATAATTTATATAAATTATTTTAGAGAATAATACATAAATTATATATTTAAACATGATATAGTGTTTAGTGGAATGTATAAGGAGTCAAATTGTGTTAAAAAGAGCAATTTTTAGAAAATTTGGAAAAATACTTTTTTCTGTTCAAATTATAACTAAATGGATTATAAAGGTTTCACTCAGCCAATATATATCATTCACAATTTATTAATGAATTTTACAAAAAAACACCATAAATTTTATATTTAAACATGTAAAAACTATTTGTTTTACATTTGGAAGAAAATAATTGTAGAAAAACAATTTATAATTAAACCTTTGTGTTTGGATTTTTTGAGTAAAAGTTTCTCAAAGGCTCTCCTGCACCATTCTCAATGCAAATCATTCCCACACCTATGGCAAGAGATAGGCGAACGTTGTGTAGATGATTTGTGTTTGCTGGGTAATGACTTAACACTTTACGGTCGCTGCATTTGCCCTGAAAGTAGCACTCCAGAGAGAGTTAATTTGGGGCCTCTGATGTAGTGACCTGATGTATGAGCGAAGGTTTGGGTTTTGTTATTGTGCGGATCGTAAAACTGTGTTTCCCGTATGTTAAGAGATAATTTTAACGCTGAGAATTTGTCTTTGTATGTGTACCTGTTGGTAGTCTACATCTAAGATAATCTACTCTTGAAAACACACACACACACACACACACACACACACACACACACACACACACACACACACACACAGTTCGTCCCGGAACTGAGAGGATTGAGCTACGAGGAAAGGCTAAAGGAGCTGAACCTCACATCCCTGGAAAACAGAAGAGTAAGGGGAGACATGATAACCACCTACAAAATTCTCAGGGGAATTGACAGGGTGGACAAAGACAAACTCTTCAGCACGGGTGGGACACGAACAAGGGGACACAGGTGGAAACTTAGTACCCAGATGAGCCACAGAGACGTTAGAAAGAATTTTTTCAGTGTCAGAGTAGTTAATAAATGGAATGCACTAGGAAGTGATGTGGTGGAGGCTGACTCCATACACAGTTTCAAATGTAGGTATGATAGAGCCCAGTAGGCTCAGGAATCTGTACACCAGTTGATTGACAGTTGAGAGGCGGGACCAAAGAGCCAAAGCTCAACCCCCGCAAGCACAATTAGGTGAGTACAATTAGGTGAGTACACACATACACACAGAATAGCCAGATTGCATATTTCTGGACTGCCAAAAAGCCTTTGATACAGTACCGCACAGTAAGCGGAAAGGCCCTAGCATGGGTAAGGAAGTACCTAACAGGAAGGAGCCAGAGGGTAATGGTAAGGGGCGAGAAGTCGGACTGGCGAACAGTAACGAGTGGAGTACCTCAAGGATCGGTGCTGGGACCAATTCTATCTCTAATATACGTAAATGACATGTTTACGGGAGTAGAGTCCATCATGTCGATGTTCGCGGATGACGCCAAATTAATGACACGAGTTGTGACAGATGAGGATTGTAGGATCCTCCAAGAGGACTTGAACCGGTTGCAGAGATGGTCAGAGAAATGGCTACTGGCGTTCAACAAGACCAAATGTAAAGTTATGGAGTTGGGATTAAGTGATAGGAGATCAAAAGTACAGTACACAATGAAAGGAAACTGCCTACCTATAACGATTTGAGAAAGAGACCTGGGTGTGGACGTAACACCTAACCTAACTCCTGAGGCATATATAAATATGATAACGACAGCAGTGTATTCTATACTGGCAAAAGTTAGAGCATCATTCAGAAACCTAAGTGAGGAGGCTTTTAGGGCGCTTTACACTGCCTACGTGAGACCAGTCTTAGAGTATGCCGCACCATCATGGAGTCCCCACCTGAAGAAACACATAAGGAAACTGGAAAAGGTTCAGAAGTTTGCGACGAGGCTCGTCCCAGCGTTACGAGGGATGGGATATGAAGAATGCCTAAAGGATCTGAACCTTACGACTCTAGAAAAAAGAAGGGAAAGGGAGGATATGATAGAAACGTATAAAATACTTAAGGAAATTGACGAAATGTTCACACGTAATAATAACAGAACGAGGGGACATGGGTGGAAGCTGAAAACTCAGATGAGTCACAGAGATGTTAGGAAGAGTTCTTTTAGCGTGAGAGTAGTGGGAAAATGGAATGCACTTGGGGAACAGGTTGTGGAAGCAAACTCTATTCATAATTTTAAAATTAGGTATGATAGGGAAATGGGACAGGAGTCATTGCTGTAAACAACCGATGGCTTGAGAGGTGGGATCCAAGAGTCAATGCTCGATCCTGCAGGTACAAATAGGTGAGTACACATACACACAGTGGACCTCGTGGCTGAGTGGACAGCGTTTCGGAGTCGTAGGTCAGCCCGGGTTCGATCCCAGTTGGAGGCGGAAACAATTGGGCAGAGTTTTATTCACCATGGTACTTCTGTTCACCTAGCAGTAAATAGGTACCTGAGAATTAGACAGTTGCTATGGGCTGCTTCCTGGGTGTAATAGTTTAGCTGTTTATAAAGAAGGATATATATTTGGTATTAAAAGAATATGCATTAATTTGTACTAAAAGCTGTCTGTTGTTAAGTGGGGGATATGCCTTAAGTGAGAGCGCACTTTAGTTAATGTATTCACCTATTTTTTCTTGCGGGGAGGGAGGGGGGGTGAGCTCTGCTCTTTCGGTCAGCCTGTCAATGGTCAATCAACTGTAACTAACTACTAAGTAACACACTTTTTTTCTCTCACACACACACACACACACACAGAGGAAGCAGCTCCGTAACAGCTGTCTAACTCCCAGGTCCCTATTGACTGCTAGGTAACAGGAGCATCAGGGTGAAAGAAACTTTGGCCATTTGTTTCTGCCTAGTCCGGGAATCGAACCCGAGAACACAGAATTACGAGCCCTGTGCACTGTCCGCTCAGCTACCAGACCCCACTGCTGTGAGAGAGAACGTTTGACCTGGTTTTAGCACAAGGGTGACCGGTAATCTTTACCTAAGGATTATCAGGTAAGTGATGATGCAAGAGTGCCACGGCAATGTGTGATGGCCCGGGAAAATCCTTCCACGGACTGCACTTACTTAAATAGAAACGGAGACCTTCTTGAATGTTATTTAGAAATGAGTAGTGAAGAGTTTATGAGAGTATGTGGATTACCATCCTGTGTATTGGGTTCATAAGTATGGGTACTTGTTGAGTTGGCAGGATGGGTAATGAGTCAACTCGGGTCAAGAACATGATTTCTCATTGCCACATCCTCTCATTGTTTATTAATTCATTAGGTTAGAGAAATTCTTGTTATTGTCAGTAATTGTATTCAATAACGTCATTTGTTCCTTTGCCTATGTATTTAACCATGATTTAGGTGTAAAGATTGAATCCCATTAATTGGCCACGTGATTCATGTTTGTTAAGTAACAGTGTCAACTAGTTCAGCAACCAGCTAAGATCGGCGTCGCCTGGAGATGGGCGCTGTAGTTAGTGTGGCTGAGGAGTGTAGGAGGAGGCACCACCACCAGACGGAGACACGTCTACACCTCTGGTCTGTAGTTAGTGTGGCTGAGGAGTGTAGGAGGAGGCACCACCACCAGACGGAGACACGTCTACACCTCTGGTCTGGACAGTGTGTAAATTAAGGTAAAGTTGTTATTGAGTTTGAACCTCTTCTTTTTTTCTTTTTATTATTAAAACAGAGCAATTACAGGATACAGTAACCATATAAACAGGAAAGCACAGAGTAATAAAGAACACAGAATAACAACAACACAGATAACAAGTAACACTGATCAACATAACACAAAAGTGAAAACAAAGAATAACATTAAACTCATAAGAACACATACACACGAAAACAAAAGCAGCACTACCTAGATGGGGCGTACCAAAAGCGTCAGTAATTACAATAGCACACAAGGAGCACAATAAAACCAGAGGTAAAATATAAACAAGGATTACACATACAAAATTACACAACACACCACAGAATCGAGAACACAATAACAGAACATGGTAATACAATATTGTAAATACAACATATTAAAAAAAATGCAGTAAATTAACAAGGGAATACAACAAAGCAATACACAGCACAGTACATAGAACAAAGGAAACAGAACACATTTGCATGACATAGTAAATTATCAAATAAAAATTAAAGAATCGGTATAGCACAAACCAACATCGGAACATATAACACAGTAAATAGGACACAGATAAGAGAACAAATCGTAAATAAGCATAAACAAAAATAGAATCTTACACATAGGTAACAATGAAAGAGTAAAAAAAAAAAAAGAAAAAACACTAGAGCATTATAACCCAGCAAGAACTAGGTAAGAAAACAGGGGAGAAAAAAAGGAACCCGTAACACATAGCTCAACAAACCAACGAAAGAAAGAAGCAACACAAAGCAAGAACCAAACACACAGTCAATCTTCATATTTATCCAGATAGTAACGACGCGGGTACTTCTTCCGATAGGAATCCCACTGTGCCCACATTTCCATAGGCGCGTTAACGTGACTACGTGACCCTCGTGGTCGACGCATGAAGTCAGGAACCTCCAGCTCGGCTCCCTCCACCACGGGGGCGGTAGGCACAGGAAGAGGCCGCACAGAGGGCTTTGATACAGACGGTGGAACCACACGGGACTGAAGCACAAGAGTCGGCTGGACACAGGCCGGCAACTGAGCGGGCGAAGTCGCAGGGGACGCAATCGCAGAGGGCGATGGTGCAGGGGCCGAAACCACAGGGGACGGAGTAACAAAGGATGACTGAGGGCAAAGGCGTGGAAGGCACAGACATGGACGCCAGAAGCACGGAGGCCGCCGGAACAGAAGGATTTGTAAGAACCGGCACCAAGCCCCTACCCTCTCTCGCAATCTCGGCCGGTGCCACAACCTCCCAACCCAGGGAACCAGCATCCGGTGACGCGGAGGCAGCCGGAGAAGACACCGGACCAGGGCCAGGCGACAATCCCACCACAGGACCCATCACTGCTGCAACACGACCCACAGGAGCCGCAGGCACTCCAACAGCATTGCACACATCACCATCCCCAGAAGACGAACTCCCGGAGTCCTCAAATTCCCCGACGTCGACCCAGGCCGCATTACGAGGCGGAGACAGACTCAAAGCTCGTCGCGAACGCTTGGACACAGGTCGCAGATCGTCGGAACTATCACCTCCGCTAGGAAGCACCGTAGCAGAACCGCCCGCGCAACTCCCCGCAGCGCACTATCACTCGACATTGCAGCCTCAACAACCCGGGGAACAGGACCACACACCGCAGGAGACATCACAGTGTGCACGTCGACACAGGTCGAAGACACAGCCGCCGGAGACAGTACAGGCCGAGGCGCAGCCTCGACGTCTGGAGCCACGAGACCACACACCACAGGAGACACAACTGGAGACTCGACTGGAGACGAGGCAGGCAGGGGAGGCTGAGGTGTGGGAGCCGGGGATGCACTTCCTTCCACTCCGACACCCACAGCCACATCGAGGCTGGCATCAGAGACCGGCAACTGGGCAACAGAGGACCGGGTAGTAACACTGTCCACAGCAGCACCTTCCGACAGGTCCGGGACCGCCAACGGGGGAAAGTCCTCCTTCCTGAAGAGGTTCACAGGCCCAACCCGGCTCGCATCACATTCCATAGCCTGATGGCCCGAGAGTCCGCACCGGAAACACGTCCGGGCTGACCCCCATAGAATACGCGTACCATGAAGCCCAGAAGCTGGAGGGACGAAGGGATGGAGTCCTTCAAGCGCAGCGCCACAGTGCGGGTCCCATTCGGGATACCCTTCCACCGCCCGGAGGAGACTGCATTTATTCGGACACTCAAGACCCGCCCATACCGGGTAAAATGACGGTGGAGAAGAGAGTCAGGGAACTCAAAGGGAGCACCATGAACCGCCACATAGGTAGTCTCACTGCACCTGTCCGACACTACCACCGAACCACCACCCTCAGGCAGAGTAAATGTCCTCCCGTCATAGCGGTCCACAAAGTCACGATTCACAGCCGTGAAGCAGAATTTCACAACAGCTCGATGCTCGGATACAAGTTGAACGCCGCACACAGACGCCACGTCCACCCGCAACATGTCGATCATCACCACTTCAACTGCCGGGTAAGACGCTGGGCCAGTAAATTCTAGGCCAATGGTGTCTCTCCGCTTCACAGGGGGGAGTGGGGGCCGCCATCCCTCCAGCCGCTACGGCCCCAAGGGTCCGCTCACACACACAAACTACCACAGGCCAGCAAACCAGGAGCTCACAGGCGACACGTCCACCTCCGCCCAGAGCTAGGCGAACCTGCTGAGGAGTGCAGGAGGAGACAACACTACCAGACGGAGACAGGTCTACACCTCTGGTCTGGACAGTGTGTAAATTAAGGTAAAGTTGTTATTGAGTTTGAACCTCTGGTGGCATTCATTTTAAGCATTGTTGCAAGAATAGATTAGGAATAGTGGACTGTCTTTGCATTTCATACTTTTGTGTTAATAAACGATTTTACTGAATTTTATGATGTTCTGCCAATTTTCCCCAGTTAATATATATGATTCTCAAGATCTTGAATTATTATGTTGTCAGCTTCCTGTGGTTATGCAAGCCCCGTCATCCATTATAATATTTCCCCTTATTCTGATTTAAGCCGCATTTAAAGAAAATTCATTCCCTCCTATCAATAATTGGGGTCTCACATTCTTGGTATTTCTATAGCTATTGACTGGTCCTTCCGCGCAGTCACTTACCTTAATTACATGGTTAATAGGGAAGGTGGAGGCAGCTGGTTAACGTCTCTGTAATAAGCCTTGGGTATAACCCAGGTCTTGTGAGTGCTTGTAGCCGAGGCGGCAGTGGTCCCTAGTGCTCGTGGCACTTGGTGGTCCAACACCAAGTTGTACAGGTAGCACTGGACTCAGGTTACAGTAAGGAACAACGGTAAACAACTTAGCCATTAACTGACGACCAGTTAAGACACAGTAAGTGACGGAATGGTCTTTTAAAGTCGAGTATGTTACACAGAGAGCAGATAGGTGACAGCTCTGTTACATGGGGATGTGTGTGTACTCACCTATTTGTGCTTGCAGAATCGAGCATTGACACTTGGATCCTGCCTTTCCAACAATCGGTTGTTTACAGCAATGACTCCTGTCCCATTTCCCTATCATACCTAGTTTTAAAAGTATGAATAGAGTTTGCTTCCACAACCTGTTCCCCCAAGTGCATTCCATTTTCCCACTACTCTCACGCTAAAAGAAAACTTCCTAACATCTCTGTGACTCATCTGAGTTTCCAGTTTCCACCCATGTCCCCTCGTTCTGTTATTATTACGTGTGAACATTTCATCTATTTCCACTTTGTCAATTCCCCTGAGTATTTTATATGTCCCTATCATATCTCCTCTCTCCCTTCTTTTCTCTAGTGTCGTAAAGTTCAGTTCCTTCAGAAGCTCTTCATATCCCATCCCTCGTAACTCTGGGGCAAGCCTCGTCGCAAACCTTTGAACCTTCTCCAGTTTCCTTATGTACTTCTTCAGGTGTGGACTCCATGATGGCGCGGCATATTCTAAGACGGGTCTCACGTAGGCAGTGTAAAGCGCCCTAAAAGCCTCCTCACTTAGGTTTCTGAATGAAGTTCTAATTTTCGCCAGTGTAGAGTACGCTGCTGTCGTTATCCTATTGTGTGTGTGTGTGTGTGTGTGTGTGTGTGTGTGTGTGTGTGTGTGTGTGTGTGTGTGTGTGTGTGCGCGCGCGCGCGCGCGCGTGCGTGTAAGAGAAAAATATGTAGCAGTTATACTACAAGAAAAATAAATTTGTTAGAAAGGCCGAGTCTAAGAGCTAATAGATCGACCATGCTGACGCACATTGTAAATACACACACACACATAGGGGAGTCTCATGGCTGAGTGGACAACCCGTTCTCGCAAATTTAATAAGTCAATATTGACTTATTAAATATGTGCATAGGTAACATACTTAACATAATAGTTTCCCTTGAAAAGCTTCATAGAAAACACCGACCTTACCTAACCTACTTAGTATGTTAAGATAAGCATCTTATTGCTTCGTAATTACAATTATTACCTAACCTATACCTATAATAGGTTAAGTAACAATTGTAATTACGAAGCTATAAGATGCTTATTTTAACATACTACAAAGGTTAGGTAAGGTCGGTGTTTTCTATGAAGCTTTTCAAGGGAAACTATTATGTTAAGTATGTTACCTATGCACATATTTAATAAGTCAATATTGACTTATTAAATTTGCGAGAACGGGTTGGAGTGGACAGCGCTCTGGGGTCGTAGTTCTAAGGGCTCGTATTCGACCCAAGGCAGACACAGAAACAAATTGGCAGAGTATCTTTCACCCTGGTGCATCTGTTCAACTAGCCGTAAATTGATTCCTGGGGCTGCTTCTTGGGGATATGTACTTACCTAGTTGTACTTACCTAGTTGTGCGCGCGGGGGTTGAGCTTTGGCGTTTTGGTCCCACCTCTCAACTGTCAATAAACTGGTGTACAGGTTCCCGAGCCAATTGGGCTCTATCATATCTACACGTGAAACTGTGTATGGAGTCAGCCTCCACCACAACTTCCTAATGCATTCCCTTTGTCAACAACTCTGACACTGAATAAGTTCATTCTAACGTCTGTATGGCTCATTTGGGCACTCAGTTTCCACCTGTGTCCCCTAGTGCGTGTGCCCCTTGTGTTAAATAGTCTGTCTTTATGCTATCAATTCCTCTGATTATCTTGTATGTGGTAATCATGTCCCCACTAACTCTTCTGTCTCCCAGTGACGTGAGGTTTAATTCTCCTCTTAGCTCATACCCCTCAGTTCGGATACTAGTCTAGTGACAAATCTTTGAACCTTTTCCAGCATAGTCTTCTGCTTGACTAGATATGGACTCCATGCTGGAGCTGCATACTCGAGGATAAGTCTGACATATGTGGTTTACAAAGTCCTGAAAGATTCCATACACAAGTTTCTAAGGGCCGTTCTTATGTTAGCCAACCTGGCATATGCCGCTGATGTTATTCTCATTATATGGGCTTCAGGGGACAGGTCTGGCGTGATATCAACCCCAGGTCTTTCTCTCTCTGAATCTTGAAGTATTTCATCTCCCAAATGATACCTTGTATCTGGTCTCATGCTCTCTTCACATGTCTTCATTACATTACATTTGCTTGGGTTAAACTCTAACAACCATTTGTTCGATCATTCCTGCAGCTTGTCCAGGTCTTCTTGAAGCCGCAAGTTGTCCTCCTCTGTCTTAATCCTTCTCATAATTTTGGCGTCGTCAGCAAATATTGAGATGAATGAGTCTATTCCCTCAGGTATTTACGTATATAAGAAACAGGATAGGTCCGAGTACAGAGTCCTGTGGGACTCCACTGGGGACTTCACGCCAATCTGAGGTCTCACCCCTCATTGTAACTCTCCGCTTCCTATTGCTAGGGGTACTCCCTTATCCACTGGAGCGCCCTACCAGTTACTCCTGCCTGTTTCTCCAGCTTATGCATCAGCCTTTTATGGTGTACTGTGTCAAAGGCTTCCCGACAGTCCAAGAAAATGCAGTCCGCCCACGTGTATGTAATTACCTAAGTGTACTTACCTAAGTCTAGTTACAGGATGAGAGCTACGCTCGTGGTGTCCCGTCTACCCAGCACTGTCAGATAACGCTTTGAAACTACTGACGGTTTTGGCCTCCACCCCCTTCTCACTTGTTCCAACCGTCCACCACTCTGTTTGCGAAACAACACACACACTGTGTTTGTATGTGTGTGTGAGAGAAAAATATGTGTAGTAGGAATAATAGTGGAAAATTAAATATCTTACTATAGGTCTCAATATCTTACCTTATTATTATCCTTAATGTAATGTCATTCATATATATTTTACCTAACCACCTCACCATAAGAGGATATACACCAGGTGCTATGCACGGTAGAATTTGTCTTTGAAAATGTGAGGAGTGACCTTATGCAACGCATCACTAGGCGTCACACCCAATAAAAAGAAAAGAAGAACTTTGGAGAGTTATTTTTTTAATTTCCTGATTCATTGAAGTTGTCTTGAAGGCGGGATCCAATCCCGCCGTCACCAGCGCCCTCGTCTTAAGGACGAGGACGGTGGAGTAGCTCGTCTAGGCAGGGACGAGTGGTTGACAACATTGCTACTAACATTCTGGCAGACACTATTTAGTTAGACGAGGTAATATAATAATAAATAATTCATTGTGTCAGGAGACAGGCAGCCAGTTAATTCTCACACGTTAGGCTTATACTTAAGTCAACTCCCCCCCCCCCCTCTTAGGGTTGAATTAATGACCCCGCCTGGGATGCTGCCCCGTAAGAAGCTGACGAACTCCAAAGTACACACTTACTGCTAGATGAACAGGTGCATAAGGCGATGGGATATGTGCATAACCATTTTTGTCCCGTCTGGGACTGGAACACAGAATGCTCGACTATGAGTCGAGAACGAACTTGTCTGAATACAAGAACCCCTTTTAGCACAAGACGAACAACACTAAAGGAAGAGTGTTACGGCCACTTGGACCAGTAACCAGGTTCTTGCTGTTATAACCTCTTCTATATCCAACCTCAAGTTGGTAACAAACTTTCAAAAACTGTGTCAAGTAGTAGTGCAATGAAGAAAAAGGGGGGGGGGGGGAGGAATAAGCAATACACAATTACATTCACCAATGTGTTAACACCTTCACCACTATATTTATATTAAATTAAAATATTGCTACACCTTTTTACAATTGTCTCTTTCACGCAGGACACAATACAACAGCAGTGTTCATCAATCCCGGTGAATTCACTTTCCAGGTACACGTCGTCTACTCCTAATGGCAAACACCGGCGAGTTCACCTTCCTCAATATGGGCCAGTCCACACCCAATGTATCGCCACAATGTGTCAATACCCCACCTCCTCTCTCCAGATACACACTAGCAGAGGGTTTCAGCAACACGCTGACAAGGGTCTCAAATAATCCAATACAGTGGTAGCTAGCACCCTGGCAGAAGTCTTTAGTTGCTCACTAGCAGCACTTCACAACAGGCGCATCACTGTCGTCTCGTAACTCTTACTGGCCAATCCCGAGTACGGATCCATACAACACTGCATAGATAAGCAGCTAATACACTGCTCTTCCCGACGGTGGCCACTTAGTCTTCTCACAGAACCAAGTCGAGAGTTCTTGGATTGCCCAAGGTGAACTGCCTTCCTCAGCGCAATCGCCTGCTTACATCACCTCTGTGAACATAAAATATCATTAACAAGACGGACAGTACACTGGGTGCCCAAAGGATAACACCATTCCACCGGGGAATTGACACTGTAAATTGTAGCAACAACCAAGATGGCGTTGATCTCAATACGCCACCCACCAGAGGTCACCATCATCGACCTCCTCTTCTGACTGAGGCAGGAAACTGGAGCCTTCCACCGATACCAAGCCACTATCAACAGATGGCGCTGTTTACGTAGCATCCAATACCGGGGAGTTGGAGTGCAGACTCATGGATGGTGCTGAAATCACCACTCCATACTCCAGCGACGGTGTCGGTACAGTAACAAAGAGTTAGAGGCACCGACACGTATGTAATATTCCAACAGCAGTTAACACCTGTTATAGTAAAATATTTGTTATAAAACAGTAAACTATCCCGAGTCAACACCTCGCTACGTACAGCAGTAGCCGCGTTTTCTACTCGGTTTTCTACCGTCTTATAAACACGTCCTCATAAGCACGTCCCATAAGCACGTCCTCATAAACACGTCCCATAAGCACGTCCTCATAAACACGCATATAATTAAACGAAAACTGCAGTTCACTTTTAGGATATTGCCAGTCAAGAATCGAACAACGATTAAGGTACCTGTACCGTTAAAAGCATTTTAATTGCACTGTCCTCAATCTGGCATTAACATTACAGTATCCAGTCACAGTAAATCACATTAACTAAACCCTTGCTCCTATTATCCATCAGAAGCAGTGACATTTTTTATATAAGATTTTTCGTATTTCCGTCACACTCAGCACAACACAGCCCTCACTAACCATATATAATGGTTAGTGAGTGCTGTGATTAGTCAAAATGATTTACTGTGATTGAATATTGTTATCTTAATGCAAGATTGAGCATAGTAAAATTAATATGCTTTAAAAGTGGCAGGTTCCGTAATTATTGTTCAATTGTTTTCTAGCAAAGCACAATGTACAGGTGTACTCATGCGACGGCCCACAACAAAACCGCATTTATTAACTGTTTAACGAATCGTATATTTAAAATCCAGCGTTTTCTCATATATAAATTAATATTATTATATATTAGAACTTGTATAGCTAAGTCTAGGTTAGGTTGTGGTGTTTAGGTTCAACCCGTCCTCGACTCAAGTCCATTACATCCAGCGGTCGATCCCACAGACGCAGTTATAATTTTTACATGCTGCTCATTTAAAACAGGAATTTTTGTTTGGAGGATTGGCTGACGTAGGTGGTGCATTTTTGGAATTGTGGTTCGAACAGCGGACGTGAGCGAAGCACTTGTTCCGGACGTGTTCTAACGTCAACAATTGTGAGTCGTGTGTAAAGCGTTTTTCATTCATAAACAGCTGGGGTTTGGCGGGTGCATGGAATCCTTTTTTGGGTCTTTGTTTGGAGGACGCTTCAGGCACGCTTCAGCCAATGCTTCAGCCACGCTTCAGCCAATGCTTCAGCCAAGCTTCAGCCAATGCTTCAGCCACGCTTCAGCCAATGCTTCAGCCAAGCTTCAGCCAATGCTTCAGCCACGCTTCAGCCAATGCTTCAGCCAACGCTTCAGCCAATGCTTCAGCCAACGCTTCAGCCAATGCTTCAGCCACGTACTACAAATACAAATAATTGCCAACAGAACCTAAACACCTAACCTAACCTAACCTATGCCTAACTATGCATAATATTTTTATGCATCAAAATATTAACATATATATGATAACAAACCAATTTTTAATTCACAGTATGTTATAATTGATGAATGCGTCTGGGGAGGACGGCCGCTGCTTTAACCAGCCTAGTGTGAGGACGGGTTGTCTGGGGAGGACGCCCGCAGCTTTAACCATCCTAGTGTGAGGGCGGGTTGTCTGGGGGAGGACGGCCGCTGCTTTAACTAGCCTAGTGTGAGGACGGGTTGTCTGGGGAGGACGGCCGCAGCTTTAACCATCCTAGTGTGAGGACGGGTTGTCTGGGGAGGACGGCCGCAGCTTTAACCATCCTAGTGTGAGGGCAGGTTAGAGCAGTTATAGCTGCAACTCGAAAATAGATCGTCCGCAAAGCACTGTTCTAAAAGAGTTCTGACGTCATCTGTTGTGAGTCATGTGTAAAGTTTTACTTTCGCAAACAGGGAGGGGGGGGGGGTGACGGCTAGATTAATGAGTATTTGGCTTTTGTTTATGAGGACGGACTGTGATTTGCCCCGCGGATGTAAAGGCTTCACTCCTCTCATGATACGATTGAATACGCACAAAAGCCCACTCGAAGAGAGTTGACGTTTCTTCACAGTTTCGCCTCACAACATTGGCCAGATGCGTCACTCATATTATAGTTTCCTAGCGCACAATCCCTAAATATTTCACCAACGTAATTTTATCTCATATAATTCAGTCCTTCCTCATAAACACGTCCTCATAAGTACGTCCTCATAAGTACGTCATATAAGCACGTCCTCATAAGCACGTAAGAACATAAGAACATAAGAACAAAGGCAACTGCAGAAGGCCTATTGGCCCATACGAGGCAGCTCCTATTCTATAACCACCCAATCCCACTCATATACTTGTCCAACCCGCGCTTGAAACAATCGAGGGACACGACCTCCACCACGTTACGCGGCAATTGGTTCCACAAATCAACAACCCTGTTACTGAACCAGTATTTACCGAAACCTTTCCTAAATCTAAACTTATCCAATTTATACCCATTGTTTCGTGTTCTGTCTTGTGTTGATAATTTTAATACCCTATTAATATCCCCCCTGTTATGTCCATTCATCCACTTGTAAACCTCTATCATGTCACCCCTAACTCTTCGCCTTTCCAGTGAATGCAACTTAAGCTTTGATACTCTTTCTTCATATGAAAGATTTCTAATTTGGGGAATTAACTTAGTCACGTCCTCATAAGTACGTCCTCATAAGTACGTCCTCATAAGCACGTCCTCATAAACACGTCCCATAAGCACGTCCTCATAAACACGTCCCATAAGCACGTCCCATAAGCACGTCCTCTTAAACACGTCCTCATAAACACAGCCTTATTAACACGTCCTCATAAACATGTCCATCTAAGCACGTCCTCATAGATACGTCCTCTTAAGCTCGTCCTCATAAACACAGCCTTATTAACACGTCCTTATAAACACGTCCTAATAAACATGTCCTCATAAGCACGTCCTCATAAACACGTCCCATAAACACGTCCAATAAACACGTCCTTATAAACACGTCCCATAAGCACGTCCTCATAAACACGTCCTCATAAACATATCCTCATAAGCACGTCCTCATAGGTAAGTCCTCATAAGCACGTCATCATAAGCACGTCCTCATAAGCACGTCCTCATAGGTACGTCCTCTTAAGCACGTCCTCATAAGCACGTCCCATAAGCACGTCCTCATAAGCACGTCCTCATAAGCACGTCCCATAAGCACGTCCCATAAGCACGTCCTTATAAGCACGTCCAATAAGCACGTCCTCATTAGCACGTCCTCATTAGCACGTCCTCATAAGTACGTCCTCATAAGCACGTCCTCATAAGCACGTCCAATAAGCACGTCCTCATAAGCACGTCCAATAAGCACGGCTTATAAACAGGTCCTCATAAACGCGTCCCATAAGCAGGTCCAATAAGCACGTCCTCATAAGCACGTCCTCATAAGCACGTCCAATAAGCACGTCCTCATAAGCACGTCGTCATAAGCACGTCCTATAAGCACGTCCCATAAGCACGTCCTCATAAGCACGTCCTCATAAGCACGTCCCATAAGCACGTCCTCATAAGCACGTCCTCATAAGCACGTCCAATAAGCACGTTCTCATAAGGATGTCCAGTAAGTACGTCCCATAAGCACGTCCTCATAAGCACGCCCTCATAAGCACGTCCTCATAAGCACGTGCTATAAGCACGTCCCATAAGCACGTCCTCATAAGCACGTCCAATAAGCACGTCCTCATAAGCACGTGCTATAAGCACGTCCCATAAGCACGTCCTCATAAGCACGTCCAATAAGCACGTCCTCATAAGCACGTCCTCATGAGCACGTCCTCATAAGCACGTCCAATAAGTACGTCCTCATAAGCACGTCCAATAAACAGGTCCTCATAAGCACGTCCCATAAGCACGTCCTCATAAGTACGTCCTCATAAGCACGTCCTCATAGGTACGTCCTCTTAAGCACGTCCTCATAAGTACGTCCTCATAAGCACGTCCTCATAGGTACGTCCTCTTAAGCACGTCCTCAAACGGTACGTCCTCATAAGCACGCCCCATAAACAGGTCCTTATAAGCACGCCATCATAAGCACGTCCTCATAAGATCGCCCCATAAACAGGTCCTTATAAGCACGTCCTCATAAGCACGTCCAATAAGCACGTCCCATAAGTACGTCCTCATAAGCACGTCCCATAAGCACGTCCAATAAGCACGTCCTCATAAGTACGTCCTCATAAGCACGTCCAATAAGCACGTCCTCTTAGGTACGTCCTCTTAGGAACGTCCTCTTAAGCACGTCCTCATAAGCACGTCCCATAAACACGTCCAATAAGCACGTCCTCATAAGCACGTCCTCTTAGGTACGTCCTCTTAAGCACGTCCTCATAAGTACGTCCTCATAAGCACGTCCTCATAAGCACGTCCTCATAAGCACGTCCCATAAGCACGTCCTCATAAGCACGTCCCATAAACATGTCCTCATAAGCACGTCCTCATAAGCACGTCCCATAAGCATGTCCTCATACGCACGTCCTCATAAGCACGTCCAATAAGCACGTCCTCATAAGCATGTCCAATAAGCACGTCCCATAAACAGGTCCTCATAAGCACGTCCTCATAAGCACGTCCCATACGTACGTCTTCATAAGCACGTCCCATAAGCACGTCCCATAAACAGGTCCTCATATGCACGTCTCATAAGCACGTTCTCATAAGCACGTCCTCATAAGCACGTCCTCACAAGCACGTCCTCATAAGCACGTCCTCATAAGCACGTCCTCACAAGCACGTCCTCATAAGCACGTCCCATAAGCACGTCCACATAAGCACGTCCAATAAGCACGTCCTCATAAGTACGTCCTCATAAGCACGTCCTCACAAGCACGTCCTCATAAGCACGTCCTCATAAGCACGTCCAATAAGCACGGCTTATAAACAGGTCCTCATAAACGCGTCCCATAAGCAGGTCCAATAAGCACGTCCTCATAAGCACGTCCTCATAAGCACGTCCTCATAAGCACGTCCCATAAGCACGTCCTCATAAGCACGTCCTCATAAGCACGTCCAATAAGCACGTTCTCATAAGGATGTCCAGTAAGTACGTCCCATAAGCACGTCCTCATAAGCACGCCCTCATAAGCACGTCCTCATAAGCACGTGCTATAAGCACGTCCCATAAGCACGTCCTCATAAGCACGTCCAATAAGCACGTCCTCATAAGCACGTGCTATAAGCACGTCCCATAAGCACGTCCTCATAAGCACGTCCAATAAGCACGTCCTCATAAGCACGTCCTCATGAGCACGTCCTCATAAGCACGTCCAATAAGTACGTCCTCATAAGCACGTCCAATAAACAGGTCCTCATAAGCACGTCCCATAAGCACGTCCTCATAAGTACGTCCTCATAAGCACGTCCTCATAGGTACGTCCTCTTAAGCACGTCCTCATAAGTACGTCCTCATAAGCACGTCCTCATAGGTACGTCCTCTTAAGCACGTCCTCAAACGGTACGTCCTCATAAGCACGCCCCATAAACAGGTCCTTATAAGCACGCCATCATAAGCACGTCCTCATAAGATCGCCCCATAAACAGGTCCTTATAAGCACGTCCTCATAAGCACGTCCAATAAGCACGTCCCATAAGTACGTCCTCATAAGCACGTCCCATAAGCACGTCCAATAAGCACGTCCTCATAAGTACGTCCTCATAAGCACGTCCAATAAGCACGTCCTCTTAGGTACGTCCTCTTAGGAACGTCCTCTTAAGCACGTCCTCATAAGCACGTCCCATAAACACGTCCAATAAGCACGTCCTCATAAGCACGTCCTCTTAGGTACGTCCTCTTAAGCACGTCCTCATAAGTACGTCCTCATAAGCACGTCCTCATAAGCACGTCCTCATAAGCACGTCCCATAAGCACGTCCTCATAATCACGTCCCATAAACATGTCCTCATAAGCACGTCCTCATAAGCACGTCCCATAAGCATGTCCTCATACGCACGTCCTCATAAGCACGTCCAATAAGCACGTCCTCATAAGCATGTCCAATAAGCACGTCCCATAAACAGGTCCTCATAAGCACGTCCTCATAAGCACGTCCCATACGTACGTCTTCATAAGCACGTCCCATAAGCACGTCCCATAAACAGGTCCTCATATGCACGTCTCATAAGCACGTTCTCATAAGCACGTCCTCATAAGCACGTCCTCACAAGCACGTCCTCATAAGCACGTCCTCATAAGCACGTCCTCACAAGCACGTCCTCATAAGCACGTCCCATAAGCACGTCCACATAAGCACGTCCAATAAGCACGTCCTCATAAGTACGTCCTCATAAGCACGTCCTCACAAGCACGTCCTCATAAGCACGTCCTCATAAGCACGTCCAATAAGCACGGCTTATAAACAGGTCCTCATAAACGCGTCCCATAAGCAGGTCCAATAAGCACGTCCTCATAAGCACGTCCTCATAAGCACGTCCAATAAGCACGTCCTCATAAGCACGTCGTCATAAGCACGTCCTATAAGCACGTCCCATAAGCACGTCCTCATAAGCACGTCCTCATAAGCACGTCCCATAAGCACGTCCTCATAAGCACGTCCTCATAAGCACGTCCAATAAGCACGTTCTCATAAGGATGTCCAGTAAGTACGTCCCATAAGCACGTCCTCATAAGCACGTCCTCATAAGCACGTGCTATAAGCACGTCCCATAAGCACGTCCTCATAAGCACGTCCAATAAGCACGTCCTCATAAGCACGTGCTATAAGCACGTCCCATAAGCACGTCCTCATAAGCACGTCCAATAAGCACGTCCTCATAAGCACGTCCTCGTGAGCACGTCCTCATAAGCACGTCCAATAAGTACGTCCTCATAAGCACGTCCAATAAACAGGTCCTCATAAGCACGTCCCATAAGCACGTCCTCATAAGTACGTCCTCATAAGCACGTCCTCATAGGTACGTCCTCTTAAGCACGTCCTCATAAGTACGTCCTCATAAGCACGTCCTCATAGGTACGTCCTCTTAAGCACGTCCTCAAACGGTACGTCCTCATCAGCACGCCCCATAAACAGGTCCTTATAAGCACGTCATCATAAGCACGTCCTCATAAGATCGCCCCATAAACAGGTCCTTATAAGCACGTCCTCATAAGCACGTCCAATAAGCACGTCCCATAAGTACGTCCTCATAAGCACGTCCCATAAGCACGTCCAATAAGCACGTCCTCATAAGTACGTCCTCATAAGCACGTCCAATAAGCACGTCCTCTTAGGTACGTCCTCTTAGGAACGTCCTCTTAAGCACGTCCTCATAAGCACGTCCCATAAACACGTCCAATAAGCACGTCCTCATAAGCACGTCCTCTTAGGTACGTCCTCTTAAGCACGTCCTCATAAGTACGTCCTCATAAGCACGTCCTCATAAGCACGTCCTCATAAGCACGTCCCATAAGCACGTCCTCATAAGCACGTCCCATAAACATGTCCTCATAAGCACGTCCTCATAAGCACGTCCCATAAGCATGTCCTCATACGCACGTCCTCATAAGCACGTCCAATAAGCACGTCCTCATAAGCATGTCCAATAGGCACGTCCCATAAACAGGTCCTCATAAGCACGTCCTCATAAGCACGTCCCATACGTACGTCTTCATAAGCACGTCCCATAAGCACGTCCCATAAACAGGTCCTCATATGCACGTCTCATAAGCACGTTCTCATAAGCACGTCCTCATAAGCACGTCCTCACAAGCACGTCCTCATAAGCACGTCCCATAAGCACGTCCACATAAGCACGTCCAATAAGCACGTCCTCATAAGTACGTCCTCATAAGCACGTCCTCACAAGCACGTCCTCATAAGCACGTCCTACGAGCATCGAGAGACTCATCCAAGCTTCCATCGAACCCCCCAAAAAACACATTCGTTAATTTTAATGTTCTCTGAAAATAGAAACAATATTTTCGGGAATATAAAAGAATATTTATGAATATTAAAATTTTGTGCATAACTAGGCCTAAGATAGTCTAGGTTAGAGGCTTTGGTTCTGCAGGTAAGGTTATGTATTGTAGGAGGTGGGCGGAGCGTTTACCTACCCTCCTGAAGTAATGCGCTCTATCAACCCGTCCTCTAAGCATGTTCATTCCATCCAGCGCTCGATCCCAAAGACGCATTAATAAATTTTAATTTGCTGTTCATTCAATACAGGAATTTTTTCAAATATAAATTAATTTTATTATATATTAGCATATTATGCATACTTAGCCAATGGTTAGGTTAGGATAGGTAATTAGGGTTCTGTTGGCGATTATTTGTATTTGTAGTACGTGGATGAAGCATTTACAGCGTTGTGGTTCGAACAACATTCATCAGTGAAGCACTTGTTCCGGAAGTGTTCGGACGAAATCAGTTGTGAGTCGTGTGTTAACCGTTTTTCATTCATAAACAGGGGGTTAGGCGGGTGCACGGAATCACTTTTGGGTCTTTGTTTGGAGAACGGGCTGGGATGGAACTGACTTGAGTCGAGGACGGGTTTCTTGGTGATGAAAAACCTGGTTTCGAGCGGGTTGATGAGCGGATTCATTCGAAAATCAAAATAAAGCAGCCCGTCCTCCAAACAAAGATCCAAAAGTGATTCCATGCACCCACCAAACCCCCTGTTTATGAATGAAAAGCGGTTTACACACGACTCACAACTGCTGACGTTCGAACATATCCGGAACAAGTGTTTCACTGACGAATTTTGTTCGAATCACAACGCTATAAATGCTTCACCCACGTATTACAAATACAAATAATCGCCAACAGAACCTAAACACCTAACCTAACCTAACCTATGCCTATATATGCACAATATGCTAATATATTATAATATTAATTTATACTTGAGAAAATTCCCGTTTTGACTGAACAGCATATTAAAATTTATGAATGCGTCTGTAGGGTCGACCGCTGGATGTAATGGACTTGAGTCGAGGACGGGTTGAAATAAAGACTTTCTGAATCCCTTACTTCCGCACGCCAGTTTAATAGTGTTGGGTATGGTGGGAGACAGACGATCTGCGGTGAGTGTGCCGGGAACATGAAATTGTTTCATGCTGAATACAAACACTTCTGCTGGAAATATAGTGATGTTATTATTCAATTCTAAAGAGTTCAGGTGATTACACATTGTAATATTGACAGTGTTCACGTGTTGTGACTAGTTTCGTTAACGTGATATATTTGTTTATATAATGTACGCGAATATTTCAAATATTCGTTCTTTGCTTAGTAAGTTCCGTGAAGAACAAGACGGACAGTACACTGGGTGCCCAAAGGATAACACCCTTCCACCGGGGAATTGACACTGTAAATTGTAGCAACAACCTAGATGGCGTTGATCTCAATACGCCACCCACCAGAGGTCACTATCATCGACCTCCTCTTCTGACTGAGGCAGGAAACTGGAGCCTTCCACCGACACCAAGCCACTATCAACAGATGGCGTTGTCTACGTAGCATCCAATACCGGGGAGTTGGAGTGCAGACTCATGGATGGTGCTGAAATCACCACTCCATACTCCAGCGACGGTGTCGGTACAGTAACAAAGAGTTAGAGGCACCGACACGTATGTAATATTCCAACAGCAGTTAACACCTGTTATAGTAAAATATTTGTTATAAAACAGTAAACTATCCCGAGTCAACACCTCGCTACGTACAGCAGTAGCGGCGTTTTCTACTCGGTTTTCTACCGTCTTATAAGCACGTCCTCATAAGCACGTCCTCATAAACACGTCCCATAAGCACGTCCTCATAAACACGTTCCATAAGCACGTCCTCATAAACACGCATATAATTAAACGAAAACTGCAGTTCACTTTTAGGATATTGCCAGTCAAGAATCGAACAACGATTAAGGTACCTGTACCGTTAAAAGCATTTTAATTGCACTGTCCTCAATCTGGCATTAACATTACAGTATCCAGTCACAGTAAATCACATTAACTAAACCCTTGCTCCTATTATCCATCAGAAGCAGCGACATTTTTTATATAAGATTTTTCGTATTTCCGTCACACTCAGCACAACACAGCCCTCACTAACCATATATAATGGTTAGTGAGTGCTGTGATTAGTCAAAATGATTTACTGTGATTGAATATTGTTATCTTAATGCAAGATTGAGCATAGTAAAATTAATATGCTTTAAAAGTGGCAGGTTCCGTAATTATTGTTCAATTGTTTTCTAGCAAAGCACAATGTACAGGTGTACTCATGCGACGGCCCACAACAAAACCGCATTTATTAACTGTTTAACGATTCGTATATTTAAAATCCAGCGTTTTCTCATATATAAATTAATATTATTATATATTAGAACTTGTATAGCTAAGTCTAGGTTAGGTTGTGGTGTTTAGGTTCAACCCGTCCTCGACTCAAGTCCATTACATCCAGCGGTCGATCCCACAGACGCAGTTATAATTTTTACATGCTGCTCATTTAAAACAGGAATTTTTGTTTGGAGGATTGGCTGACGTAGGTGGTGCATTTTTGGAATTGTGGTTCGAACAGCGGACGTGAGCGAAGCACTTGTTCCGGACGTGTTCTAACGTCAACAATTGTGAGACTTGTGTAAAGCGTTTTTCATTCATAAACAGCTGGGGTTTGGCGGGTGCATGGAATCCTTTTTTGGGTCTTTGTTTGGAGGACGCTTCAGCCACGCTTCAGGCACGCTTCAGCCAATGCTTCAGCCACGCTTCAGCCAATGCTTCAGCCAAGCTTTAGCCAATGCTTCAGCCACGCTTCAGCCAATGCTTCAGCCAAGCTTCAGCCAATGCTTCAGCCACGCTTCAGCCAATGCTTCAGCCAACGCTTCAGCCAATGCTTCAGCCACGCTTCAGCCAATGCTTCAGCCAACGCTTCAGTCAATGCTTCAGCCAACGCTTCAGCCAATGCTTCAGCCACGTACTACAAATACAAATAATTGCCAACAGAACCTAAATACCTAACCTAACCTAACCTATGCCTAACTATGCATAATATTTTTATGCATCAAAATATTAACATATATATGATAACAAACCAATTTTTAATTCACAGTATGTTATAATTGATGAATGCGTCTGGGGAGGACGGCCGCTGCTTTAACCAGCCTAGTGTGAGGACGGGTTGTCTGGGGAGGACGGCCGCAGCTTTAACCATCCTAGTGTGAGGGCGGGTTGTCTGGGGAGGACGGCCGCTGCTTTAACCAGCCTAGTGTGAGGACGGGTTGTCTGGGGAGGACGGCCGCAGCTTTAACCATCCTAGTGTGAGGACGGGTTGTCTGGGGAGCACGTCCCCAGACGTTATGGGACGTGCTTATGACGTCGCACGTCATAAGCACGTCCCATAAACACGTCCAATAAGCACGTCCTCATAAGCACGTCCTCTTAGGTACGTCCTCTTAAGCACGTCCTCATAAGTACGTCGTCATAAGCACGTCCTCATAACCACGTCCTCATAAGCACGTCCCATAAGCACGTCCTCATAAGCACGTCCTCATAAGCACGTCCCATAAACATGTCCTCATAAGCACGTCCTCATAAGCACGTCCCATAAGCATGTCCTCATACGCACGTCCTCATAAGCACGTCCAATAATCACGTCCTCATAAGCATGTCCAATAGGCACGTCCCATAAACAGGTCCTCATAAGCACGTCTTCATAAGCACGTCCCATACGTACGTCTTCATAAGCACGTCCTATAAGCACGTCCCATAAACAGGTCCTCATATGCACGTCTCATAAGCACGTTCTCATAAGCACGTCCTCATAAGCACGTCCTCACAAGCACGTCCTCATAAGCACGTCCTCATAAGCACGTCCTCATAAGCACGTCCCATAAGCACGTCCACATAAGCACGTCCAATAAGCACGTCCTCATAAGCACGTCCTCATAAGCACGTCCTCACAAGCACGTCCTCATAAGCACGTCCTACGAGCATCGAGAGACTCATCCAAGCTTCCATCGAACCCCCCAAAAAACACATTCGTTGATTTTAATGTTCTCTGAAAATAGAAACAATATTTTCGGGAATATAAAAGAATATTTATGAATATTAAAATTTTGTGCATAACTAGGCCTAAGATAGTCTAGGTTAGAGGCTTTGGTTCTGCAGGTAAGGTTATGTATTGTAGGAGGTGGGCGGAGCGTTTACCAACCCTCCTGAAGTAATGCGCTCTATCAACCCGTCCTCTAAGCAAGTTCATTCCATCCAGCAGTCGACCCCAAAGACGCATTAATAAATTTTAATTTGCTGTTCATTCAAAACAGGAATTTTCTCATATATAAATTAATTTTATTATATATTAGCATATTATGCATATTTAGCCAATGGTTAGGTTAGGATAGGTGATTAGGTTCTGTTGGCGATTATTTGTATTTGTAGTACGTGGATGAAGCATTTACAGCGTTGTGGTTCGAACAACATTCATCAGTGAAGCACTTGTTCCGGAAGTGTTCGGACGAAATCAGTTGTGAGTCGTGTGTTAACCGTTTTTCATTCATAAACAGGGGGTTAGGCGGGTGCACAGAATCACTTTTGGGTCTTTGTTTGGAGAACGGGCTGGGATGGAACTGACTTGAGTCGAGGACGGGTTTCTTGGTGATGAAAAACCTGGTTTCGAGCGGGTTGATGAGCGGATTCATTCGAAAATCAAAATAAAGCAGCCCGTCCTCCAAACAAAGATCCAAAAGTGATTCCATGCACCCACCAAACCCCCTGTTTATGAATGAAAAGCGGTTTACACACGACTCACAACTGCTGACGTTCGAACATATCCGGAACAAGTGTTTCACTGACGAATTTTGTTCGAATCACAACGCTATAAATGCTTCACCCACGTACTACAAATACAAATAATCGCCAACAGAACCTAAACACCTAACCTAACCTAACCTATGCCTATATATGCACAATATGCTAATATATTATAATATTAATTTATACTTGAGAAAATTCCCGTTTTGACTGAACAGCATATTAAAATTTATGAATGCGTCTGTAGGGTCGACCGCTGGATGTAATGGACTTGAGTCGAGGACGGGTTGAAATAAAGACTTTCTGAATCCCTTACTTCCGCACGCCAGTTTAATAGTGTTGGGTATGGTGGGAGACAGACGATCTGCGGTGAGTGTGCCGGGAACATGAAAGTGTTTCATGCTGAATACAAACACTTCTGCTGGAAATATAGTGATGTTATTATTCAATTCTAAAGAGTTCAGGTGATTACACATTGTAATATTGACAGTGTTCACGTGTTGTGACTAGTTTCGTTAACGTGATATATTTGTTTATATAATGTACGCGAATATTTCAAATATTCGTTCTTTGCTTAGTAAGTTCCGTGAAGTGCATTGTGCATATCGGTGAGGAATGAGGCAGACATGAGGGCAGAGCACGCCGCTACTGCTGTACGGGGCCAAGTGTTGACTCGGGATAGTTTAGTGTCTTACACGATATATTAGACTATAACAGACCTTAACTGCTGTTGCAAAATGACATACGCGTCGGTACCTCTAATTCTTCGTGCGGCGTTTCTCGTCTTGTGCTGAAATATTACGTCGTCTTGTGCTGAAATATTACGTCGTCTTGTGCTGAAATATTACGTCGTCTTGTGTTGAAATATTACGTCGTCTTGTGCTCAAATATTCCGTCATCTTACTAAATTACTGAATATGAGTCTGTCGGTGGCAGTGTTGTGTCCACCACTTGTCCTGCCCAACATCTGCCTCTACACGAGGTACTCCACCGTCCTCGTCCTTCAAGACGAGGTACTCCACCGTCCTCGTCCTTCAAGACGAGGTACATCACCGTCCTCGTCCTTCAAAACGAAGTACTCCACCGTCCTCGTCCTTAAAGACGAGGTACTCCACCGTCCTCGTCCTTCAAGACGAGGTACTCCACCGTCCTCGTCCTTCAAGATGAGGTACTCCACCGTCTTCGTCCTTCAAGACGAGGTACACCACCGTCCTCGTCCTTCAGGACGAGGTACTCCAGCGCCCTCGATCTTCAAGACGAGGTACTCCACCGTCCTCGTCCTTCAAGACGAGGTACTCCACCGTCCTCGTCCTTCAAGACGAGCTACTCCACTGTCCTCGTCCTTCGAGACGAGCTACTCCACCGTGCTCGTCCTTCAAGACGTGGTACCCCACCGTCCTCGTCCTAAAATACGTGGTACTTCACCGTCCTCGTCCTTCAAGATGAGGTACTCCTCCGCCCTCGTCCTTCAAGACGAGGTACTCCACCGCCCTCGTCCTTCAAGACGAGGTACTCCACCGTCCTCGTCCTACAAGACGAGGTACTCCACCGCCCTCGTCCTTCAAGACGAGGTACTCCACCGTCCTCGTCCTTCAAGACGAGGTACTCCACCGTCCTCGTCCTTCAAGACGAGCTACTCCACTGTCCTCGTCCTTCAAGACGAGCTACTCCACCGTCCTCGTCCTTCGAGACGAGCTACTCCACCGTGCTCGTCCTTCAAGACGTGGTACCCCACCGCCCTCGTCCTTCAAGACGTGGTACCCCACCGTCCTCGTCCTACAAGACGTGGTACTTCACCGTCCTCGTCCTTCAAGATGAGGTACTCCTCCGCCCTCGTCCTTCAAGACGAGGTACTCCACCGCCCTCGTCCTTCAAGACGAGGTACTCCACCGTCCTCGTCCTACAAGACGAGGTACTCCACCGCCCTCGTCCTTCAAGACGAGGTACTCCACCGTCCTCGTCCTTCAAGACGAGGTACTCCACCGTCCTCGTCCTTCAAGACGAGGTACTCCACCGTCCTCGTCCTTCAAGACGAGGTACTCCACCGTCCTCGTCCTTCAGGACGAGGTACTCCAGCGCCCTCGTCCTTCAAGACGAGGTACTCCACCGTCCTCGTCCTTCAAGACGAGGTACTCCACCGTCCTCGTCCTTCAAGACGAGCTACTCCACTGTCCTCGTCCTTCAAGACGAGGTACTCCGCCGCCCTCGTCCTTCCAGAGGAGCTGCTCCACCGTCCTCGTCCTTCAAGACGAGCTACTCCACTGTCCTCGTCCTTCAAGACGAGCTACTCCACCGTCCTCGTCCTTCAAGACGAGCTACTCCACCGTGCTCGTCCTTCAAGACGTGGTACCCCACCATCCTCGTCCTTCAAGACGTGGTACCCCACCGTCCTCGTCCTACAAGACGTGGTACTTCACCGTCCTCGTCCTTCAAGACGAGGTAATCCACCGTCCTCGTCCTTCCAGAGGGGCTGCTCCACCGTCCTCGTCCTTCAAGACGAGCTACTCCACCGTTCTCGTCCATCAAGACGAGGTACTCCACCGTCCTCGTCCTTCAAGACGAACTACTCCATCGTCCTCGTCCTTCAAGACGAGGTACTCCACCGCCCTCGTCCTTAAAGACGAGGTACTCCACCGTCCTCGTCCTTCAAGACGAGGTACTCCACCGTCCTCGTCCTTCAAGATGAGGTACTCCACCGTCTTCGTCCTTCAAGACGAGGTACACCACCGTCCTCGTCCTTCAGGACGAGGTACTCCAGCGCCCTCGTTCTTCAAGACGAGGTACTCCACCGTCCTCGTCCTTCAAGACGAGGTACTCCACCGTCCTCGTCCTTCAAGACGAGCTACTCCACTGTCCTCGTCCTTCAAGACGAGCTACTCCACCGTCCTCGTCCTTCGAGACGAGCTACTCCACCATGCTCGTCCTTCAAGACGTGGTACCCCACCGCCCTTGTCCTTCAAGACGTGGTACCCCACCGTCCTCGTCCTACAAGACGTGGTACTTCACCGTCCTCGTCCTTCAAGATGAGGTACTCCTCCGCCCTCGTCCTTCAAGACGAGGTACTCCACCGCCCTCGTCCTTCAAGACGAGGTACTCCACCGTCCTCGTCCTACAAGACGAGGTACTCCACCGCCCTCGTCCTTCAAGACGAGGTACTCCACCGTCCTCGTCCTTCAAGACGAGGTACTCCACCGTCCTCGTCCTTCAAGACGAGGTACTCCACCGTCCTCGTCCTTCAAGACGAGGTACTCCACCGTCCTCGTCCTTCAAGACGAGGTACTCCACCGTCCTCGTCCTTCAGGACGAGGTACTCCAGCGCCCTCGTCCTTCAAGACGAGGTACTCCACCGTCCTCGTCCTTCAAGACGAGGTACTCCACCGTCCTCGTCCTTCAAGACGAGCTACTCCACTGTCCTCGTCCTTCAAGACGAGGTACTCCGCCGCCCTCGTCCTTCCAGAGGAGCTGCTCCACCGTCCTCGTCCTTCAAGACGAGCTACTCCACTGTCCTCGTCCTTCAAGACGAGCTACTCCACCGTCCTCGTCCTTCAAGACGAGCTACTCCACCGTGCTCGTCCTTCAAGACGTGGTACCCCACCGTCCTCGTCCTTCAAGACGTGGTACCCCACCGTCCTCGTCCTACAAGACGTGGTACTTCACCGTCCTCGTCCTTCAAGGCGAGGTACTCCACCGTCCTCGTCCTTCCAGAGGGGCTGCTCCACCGTCCTCGTCCTTCAAGACGAGCTACTCCACCGTCCTCGTCCTTCAAGACGAGGTACTCCACCGCCCTCGTCCTTCAAGACGAACTACTCCACCGTCCTCGTCCTTCCAGAGGGGCTGCTCCACCGTCCTCGTCCTTCAAGACGAGCTACTCCACCGTTCTCGTCCATCAAGACGAGGTACTCCACCTTCCTCGTCCTTCAAGACGAACTACTCCATCGTCCTCGTCCTTCAAGACGAGGTACTCCACCGCCCTCGTCCTTCAAGACGAGGTACTCCACCGTCCTCGTCCTACAAGACGAGGTACTCCACCGCCCTCGTCCTTCAAGACGAGGTACTCCACCGTCCTCGTCCTTCAAGACGAGGTACTCCACCGTCCTCGTCCTTCAAGACGAGGTACTCCACCGTCCTCGTCCTTCAAGACGAGGTACTCCACCGTCCTCGTCCTTCAAGACGAGGTACTCCACCGTCCTCGTCCTTCAGGACGAGGTACTCCAGCGCCCTCGTCCTTCAAGACGAGGTACTCCACCGTCCTCGTCCTTCAAGACGAGGTACTCCACCGTCCTCGTCCTTCAAGACGAGCTACTCCACTGTCCTCGTCCTTCAAGACGAGGTACTCCGCCGCCCTCGTCCTTCCAGAGGAGCTGCTCCACCGTCCTCGTCCTTCAAGACGAGCTACTCCACTGTCCTCGTCCTTCAAGACGAGCTACTCCACCGTCCTCGTCCTTCAAGACGAGCTACTCCACCGTGCTCGTCCTTCAAGACGTGGTACCCCACCGTCCTCGTCCTTCAAGACGTGGTACCCCACCGTCCTCGTCCTACAAGACGTGGTACTTCACCGTCCTCGTCCTTCAAGGCGAGGTACTCCACCGTCCTCGTCCTTCCAGAGGGGCTGCTCCACCGTCCTCGTCCTTCAAGACGAGCTACTCCACCGTCCTCGTCCTTCAAGACGAGGTACTCCACCGCCCTCGTCCTTCAAGACGAACTACTCCACCGTCCTCGTCCTTCCAGAGGGGCTGCTCCACCGTCCTCGTCCTTCAAGACGAGCTACTCCACCGTTCTCGTCCATCAAGACGAGGTACTCCACCTTCCTCGTCCTTCAAGACGAACTACTCCATCGTCCTCGTCCTTCAAGACGAGGTACTCCACCGCCCTCGTCCTTCAAGACGAGGTACTCCACCGTCCTCGTCCTACAAGACGAGGTACTCCACCGCCCTCGTCCTTCAAGACGAGGTACTCCACCGTCCTCGTCCTTCAAGACGAGGTACTCCACCGTCCTCGTCCTTCAAGACGAGGTACTCCACCGTCCTCGTCCTTCAAGACGAGGTACTCCACCGTCCTCGTCCTTCAAGACGAGGTACTCCACCGTCCTCGTCCTTCAGGACGAGGTACTCCAGCGCCCTCGTCCTTCAAGACGAGGTACTCCACCGTCCTCGTCCTTCAAGACGAGGTACTCCACCGTCCTCGTCCTTCAAGACGAGCTACTCCACTGTCCTCGTCCTTCAAGACGAGGTACTCCGCCGCCCTCGTCCTTCCAGAGGAGCTGCTCCACCGTCCTCGTCCTTCAAGACGAGCTACTCCACTGTCCTCGTCCTTCAAGACGAGCTACTCCACCGTCCTCGTCCTTCAAGACGAGCTACTCCACCGTGCTCGTCCTTCAAGACGTGGTACCCCACCGTCCTCGTCCTTCAAGACGTGGTACCCCACCGTCCTCGTCCTACAAGACGTGGTACTTCACCGTCCTCGTCCTTCAAGGCGAGGTACTCCACCGTCCTCGTCCTTCCAGAGGGGCTGCTCCACCGTCCTCGTCCTTCAAGACGAGCTACTCCACCGTCCTCGTCCTTCAAGACGAGGTACTCCACCGCCCTCGTCCTTCAAGACGAACTACTCCACCGTTCTCGTCCTTCAAGACGAGGTACTCCACCGTCCTCGTCCTTCAAGACGAACTACTCCATCGTCCTCGTCCTTCAAGACGAGGTACTCCACCGCCCTCGTCCTTCAAGACGAGGTACTCCACCGCCCTCGTCCTTCAAGACGAGGTACTCCACCGCCCTCGTCCTTCAAGACGAGGTACTCCACCGCCCTCGTCCTACAAGACGAGGTACTCCACCCCCCTCGTCCTACAAGACGTGGAACCCCACCGTCCTCGTCCTACAAGACGAGGTACTCCACCGTCCTCGTCCTTCAAGACGAGGTACTCCACCGTCCTCGTCCTTCAAGACGAGGTATTCCACCGTCCTCGTCCTTCAAGACGAGGTACTCCAGCACCCTTGTCCTTCAGTTCAAGGTAAGCAGCACCTCGATGCTCATTGATCACATTTACTTACGCTGCTTTTATAAGTGGATTTAAATATGATTAATAATATGTTATGTGAGAACACTAATGTATAAAAGTGTCAAAGAATAAAAATAATTAGTTTTCATACTGTTTCAGGTAAAATGTTCACAGCTCGTCGAGAGAACTCCACCAATTTTTATGGTACGTAACAAATGCCCTCTGTTTCCTTACCTGCTATATAATGATGTGGTTTAATTCATCAACAAAAGAAAAGTCGGATAAGTGACTTCATAAACAATGGCAGGTGCTGTGACGTCGAGGAAGACCCTCCAAGTCAGAGCCTCCACCAGCACCATCAGGGGACTGTTGCTGGTGGTGGGTGTGGTGACTGTTGCTGGTGGTGGGTGTGGTGACTGGTGCTGCTGGTGGGTGTGGTGACTGTTGCTGCTGGTGGGTGTGGTGACTGTTGCTGGTGGTGGGTGTGGTGACTGGTGCTGCTGGTGGGTGTGGTGACTGTTGCTGCTGGTGGTTGTGGTGACTGTTGCTGCTGGTGCGTGGGGTGACTGTTGCTGCTGGTGGGTGTGGTGACTGTTGGTGGTGGTGGGTGTGGTGACTGGTGCTGCTGGTGGGTGTGGTGACTGGTGCTGCTCGTGGGTGTGGTGACTGTTGCTGCTGGTGGGTGTGGTGACTGTTGGTGGTGGTGGGTGTGGTGACTGTTGGTGGTGGTGGGTGTGGTGACTGTTGCTGCTGGTGGGTGTGGTGACTGGTGCTGCTGGTGGGTGTGGTGTCTGGTGCTGCTGGTGGGTGTGGTGACTGGTGCTGCTGGTGGGTGTGGTGACTGTTGCTGCTGGTGGGTGTGGTGACTGTTGGTGGTGGTGGGTGTGGTGACTGTTGGTGGTGGTGGGTGTGGTGACTGTTGCTGCTGGTGGGTGTGGTGACTGTTGGTGGTGGTGGGTGTGGTGACTGTTGGTGGTGGTGGGTGTGGTGACTGGTGCTGCTGGTGGGTGTGGTGACTGGTGCTGCTGGTGGGTGTGGTGACTGTTGGTGGTGGTGGGTGTGGTGACTGTTGCTGCTGGTGGGTGTGGTGACTGTTGGTGGTGGTGGGTGTGGTGACTGGTGCTGCTGGTGGGTGTGGTGACTGTTGGTGGTGGTGGGTGTGGTGACTGGTGCTGCTGGTGGGTGTGGTGACTGTTGCTGCTGGTGGGTGTGGTGACTGTTGGTGGTGGTGGGTGTGGTGACTGGTGCTGCTGGTGGGTGTGGTGACTGTTGCTGCTGGTGGGTGTGGTGACTGTTGGTGGTGGTTGGTGTGGTGACTGTTGCTGCTGGTGGGTGTGGTGACTGTTGGTGGTGGTGGGTGTGGTGACTGGTGCTGGTGGTGGGTGTGGTGACTGTTGCTGGTGGTGGGTGTAGTGACTGTTGCTGGTGGTGGGTGTGGTGACTGGTGCTGCTGGTGGGTGTGGTGACTGGTGCTGCTGGTGGGTGTAGTAACTGGTGCAGGTGGTGGGTGTGGTGACTGTTGCTGGTGGTGGGTGTGGTGACTGTTGCTGGTGGTGGGTGTAGTGACTGTTGCTGGTGGTGGGTGTGGTGACTGTTGCTGGTGGTGGGTGTAGTGACTGTTGCTGGTGGTGGGTGTGGTGACTGGTGCTGCTGGTGGGTGTGGTGACTGGTGCTGCTGGTGGGTGTGGTGACTGTTGCTGGTGGTGGGTGTAGTGACTGTTGCTGCTGGTGGGTGTGGTGACTGGTGCTGCTGGTGGGTGTGGTGACTGGTGCTGCTGGTGGGTGTGGTGACTGGTGCTGCTGGTGGGTGTAGTGACTGTTGCTGGTGGTGGGTGTGGTGACTGTTGCTGGTGGTGGGTGAAGTGACTGGTGGGTGTGGTGGCTGGTGAGGGTGTCGGGCGACGTGTAAACGACAGTGAACAATGAGAGCCGCGCGCTAAGGACTTGGGGCGGTGTTTCAGTGTTGTGTAAAGAGCCAGAGAGAGTGGTGGTGGCCGGTAGTGTAAAACAGGAGGTAAAACATGACGGAGAAAGCACGGAATCCTTTAGATAGGACGGTGTGAAAGAGGAGCAGCCTCCGGGTAGAGAGATAAATTATACTGAAGACTCTGGGGTAGTACACGAGATGGTAGACAAGTTCTTCGAGATGCGGCACAAGAAGAGGAAAATCAGAGTATTCTTGGATATAGGATGAGTAGATTAGAGTCTTAAGAAGAAATATTGGTAACCTACACGGTGAGCCTATACGGTGGGCCTACACGGTGGGCCTACACGGTGGTCTTACACGGTGGGTCTACACGGTGGGCCTACACGGTGGTCTTACACGGTGGGTCTACACGGTGGGCCTACTCGGTGGTCTTACACGGTGGGCCTACACGGTGATCTTACACGGTGGGTATACACGGGGGGCCTACACGGTGGGCCTACACGGTGGGCCTACACGGTGGGCCTACACGGTGGGTCTACACGGTGGGCCTACACGGTGGGCCTACAGGGTGGGTCTACACGGCGGGTCTACACGGTGGGTCTACACGGTGGGTCTACACGGTGGGTCTACACGGTGGGCCTACTCGGTGGACCTACACGGTGGGTCTACACGGTGGTCTTACACGGTGGGCCTACACGGTGGGCCTACACGGTGGGCCTACACGGTGGGCCTACACGGTGGGCCTACACGGTGGGCCTACACGGTGGGCCTACACGGTGGGCCTACACGGTGGGTCTACACGGTGGGTCTACACGGTGGGTCTACACGGTGGGTCTACACGGTGGGCCTACACGGTGGACCTACACGGTGGACCTGCACGGTGGTCTTACACGGTGGGCCTTCACAGTGGGTGAAGGCCCACCGTGAATATTAACATCTGCGGAAGGTTTGGACTACATGTTTAAAACAACAGTGAACTATATTTCTTCGTGCAATGTTTCTCCTCTTGTGCTGAAATGTTACGAACCTTACCATCAAGTTCCCGAGGAGTAGTGAGGTAAGTTTAAGGCCAACATACGAGTGTGGGATATAAGGCTTACTCCTGAACCAGGACAGGTAGTGCGGGGAGGACTCTCGAGGACTCGGCCACTCAGGAGAGATGAACGATTGGCATCATCTGAAGTTATTTGATAAATTGAGAACCGTTTCAGAAATCATTGGACCGGCAATCATTTGATTGATTTAAAGCTTCAAGTCGTGTTTTAAGTGACCAGGATTGTACAAATTAAGACAGCGATTCGAAGTAGACGGAGGATGGGAGGACAAGGCGTCAGAAGGAACGTGTCATCAGTCGTGCCCCCTGGAGATGGTATGCACAGTCAATTGTACACGGAAAGTTGGGGTGCACCAGGGTTCGGATCCCTTAGAGTTAACTCTCATTACCAAAATAATGTGTCTTCATAGAACCAGCCCTGAACCTCAGTCGTATACCTGATGACGGAGAAGATATTCTGCCGGCTCAGATAATAATATCATTGATTTTGGAGGAATATTTCCCCAAGAACAATGGGAATATTCCCAAAAGGAAGATGTCTAATAAACACAACGTATGATATATTCTCGGTCTTGAACAATATTGTCATAGTTCCAGGCACATTTATTTTGGGGGGGGTTATAACAAATTTCATTTTCGATATAAAAAACACATCTGCAGTTGTCTGTAGTCCTAAGGTAATAGAATCCATTGGATGTTAAACCCTTAGGATGTCTCCATTATATGATAGTATTTAATCCTTCGTGTTCCCCATCAAGACTTTTAGTGACAGCATGTTTTCCATAATGTGTGTGTGGGAGTCTGTTGCACAGTGTTGCAACAACACCTGCTGCAGTACTAACAACACTGGCAATAACACCTGCTGCAGTATTAACAACACTGGAAACAACACCTGCTGCAGTACTAACAACACTGGCAACAACACCCGCTGCAGTACTAACAACACTGGCAACAACACCTGCTGCAGTACTAACAACACTGGCAACAACACCCGCTGCAGTACTAACAACACTGGCAACAACACCTGCTGCAGTACTAACAACACTGGCAACAACACCTGCTGCAGTATTAACAACACTGGAAACTACACCTGCTGCAGTACTAACAACACTGGCAACAACACCTGCTGCAGTACTAACAACACTGGCAACAACACCCGCTGCAGTATTAACAACACTGGCAACAACACCCGCTGCAGTACTAACAACACTGGCAACAACACCCGCTGCAGTACTAACAACACTGGAAACAACACCCGCTGCAGCATTAACAACACTGGCAACAACACCCGCTGCAGTACTAACAACACTGGCAACAACACCCGCTGCAGTACTAACAACACCCGCTGCAGTATTAACAACACTGGCAACAACACCCGCTGCAGTACTAACAACACTGGCAACAACACCAGCTGCAGTACTAACAACACTGGCAACAACACCCGCTGCAGTACTAACAACACCCGCTGCAGTATTAACAACACTGGCAACAACACCCGCTGCAGTACTAACAACACTGGCAACAACACCCGCTGCAGTACTAACAACACTGGCAACAACACCTGCAGTACTAACAACACTGGCAACAACACCCGCTGCAGTACTAACAACACTGGCAACAACACCCGCTGCAGTATTAACAACACTGGCAACAACACCTGCTGCAGTATTAACAACACTGGCAACAAGACCCGCTGTAGTACTAACAACACTGGCAACAACACCCGCTGCAGTACTAACAACACTGGCAACAACACCCGCTGCAGTACTAACAACTCTGGCAACAAAACCCGCTGCAGTACTAACAACACTGGCAACAACACCCGCTGCAGTACTAACAACACTGGCAACAACACCCGCTGCAGTACTAACAACACTGGCAACAACACCCGCTGCAGTACTAACAACACTGGCAACAACACCTGCTGCAGTACTAACAACACTGGCAACAACACCTGCTGCAGTACTAACAACACTGGCAACAACACCTGCTGCAGTACTAACAACACTGGCAACAACACCTGCTGCAGTACTTACAACACAGGCAACAACACCTGCTGCAGTACTAACAACACTGGCAACAACACCCACTGCAGTACTAACAACACTGGCAACAACACCTGCTGCAGTACTAACAACACTGGCAACAACACCCGCTGCAGTATTAACAACACTGGCAACAACACCCGCTGCAGTACTAACAACACTGGCAACAACACCCGCTGCAGTACTAACAACACTGGCAACAACACCCGATGCAGTACTAACAACACTGGCAACAACACCCGCTGCAGTACTAACAACACTGGCAAAAACACCCGCTGCAGTATTAACTACACTGGCAACAACACCCGCTGCAGTACTAACAACACTGGCAACAACACCCGCTGCAGTACTAACAACACTGGAAACAACACCCGCTGCAGTATTAACAACACTGGCAACAACACCCGCTGCAGTATTAACAACACTGGCAACAACACCCGCTGCAGTACTAACAACACTGGCAACAACATCCGCTGCAGTACTAACAACACTGGCAACAACACCTGCTGCAGTACTAACAACACTGGCAACAACACCCGCTGCAGTACTAACAACACCCGCTGCAGTATTAACAACACTGGCAACAACACCCGCTGCAGTACTAACAACACTGGCAACAACACCCGCTGCAGTACTAACAACACTGGCAACAACACCCGCTGCAGTATTAACAACACCCGCTGCAGTATTAACAACACTGGCAACAACACCCGCTGCAGTACTAACAACACTGGCAACAACACCCGCTGCAGTACTAACAACACTGGCAACAACACCCGCTCCAGTACTAACAACTCTGGCAACAAAACCCGCTGCAGTACTAACAACACTGGCAACAACACCCGCTGCAGTACTAACAACACTGGCAACAACACCCGCTGCAGTACTAACAACACTGGCAACAACACCCGCTGCAGTACTAACAACACTGGCAACAACACCTGCTGCAGTACTAACAACACTGGCAACAACACCTGCTGCAGTACTAACAACACTGGCAACAACACCTGCTGCAGTACTAACAACACTGGCAACAACACCTGCTGCAGTACTTACAACACAGGCAACAACACCTGCTGCAGTACTAACAACACTGGCAACAACACCCACTGCAGTACTAACAACACTGGCAACAACACCTGCTGCAGTACTAACAACACTGGCAACAACACCCGCTGCAGTATTAACAACACTGGCAACAACTCCCGCTGCAGTACTAACAACACTGGCAACAACACCCGCTGCAATACTAACAACACTGGCAACAACACCCGATGCAGTACTAACAACACTGGCAACAACACCCGCTGCAGTACTAACAACACCCGCTGCAGTATTAACAACACTGGCAACAACACCCGCTGCAGTACTAACAACACTGGCAACAACACCCGCTGCAGTACTAACAACACTGGCAACAACACCTGCAGTACTAACAACACTGGCAACAACACCCGCTGCAGTACTAACAACACTGGCAACAACACCCGCTGCAGTATTAACAACACTGGCAACAACACCTGCTGCAGTATTAACAACACTGGCAACAAGACCCGCTGTAGTACTAACAACACTGGCAACAACACCCGCTGCAGTACTAACAACACTGGCAACAACACCCGCTGCAGTACTAACAACTCTGGCAACAAAACCCGCTGCAGTACTAACAACACTGGCAACAACACCCGCTGCAGTACTAACAACACTGGCAACAACACCCGCTGCAGTACTAACAACACTGGCAACAACACCCGCTGCAGTACTAACAACACTGGCAACAACACCTCCTGCAGTACTAACAACACTGGCAACAACACCTGCTGCAGTACTAACAACACTGGCAACAACACCTGCTGCAGTACTAACAACACTGGCAACAACACCTGCTGCAGTACTTACAACACAGGCAACAACACCTGCTGCAGTACTAACAACACTGGCAACAACACCCACTGCAGTACTAACAACACTGGCAACAACACCTGCTGCAGTACTAACAACACTGGCAACAACACCCGCTGCAGTATTAACAACACTGGCAACAACACCCGCTGCAGTACTAACCACACTGGCAACAACACCCGCTGCAATACTAACAACACTGGCAACAACACCCGATGCAGTACTAACAACACTGGCAACAACACCCGCTGCAGTACTAACAACACTGGCAACAACACCCGCTGCAGTATTAACTACAGTGGCAACAACACCCGCTGCAGTACTAACAACACTGGCAACAACACCCGCTGCAGTACTAACAACACTGGAAACAACACCCGCTGCAGTATTAACAACACTGGCAACAACACCCGCTGCAGTATTAACAACACTGGCAACAACACCCGCTGCAGTACTAACAACACTGGCAACAACATCCGCTGCAGTACTAACAACACTGGCAACAACACCTGCTGCAGTACTAACAACACTGGCAACAACACCCGCTGCAGTACTAACAACACTGGCAACAACATCCGCTGCAGTACTAACAACACTGGCAACAACACCCGCTGCAGTACTAACAACACCCGCTGCAGTATTAACAACACTGGCAACAACACCCGCTGCAGTACTAACAACACTGGCAACAACACCCGCTGCAGTACTAACAACACTGGCAACAACACCCGCTGCAGTATTAACAACACCCGCTGCAGTATTAACAACACTGGCAACAACATCCGCTGCAGTACTAACAACACTGGCAACAACACCCGCTGCAGTACTAACAACACTGGCAACAACACCCGCTGCAGTACTAACAACTCTGGCAACAAAACCCGCTGCAGTACTAACAACACTGGCAACAACACCCGCTGCAGTACTAACAACACTGGCAACAACACCCGCTGCAGTACTAACAACACTGGCAACAACACCCGCTGCAGTACTAACAACACTGGCAACAACACCTGCTGCAGTACTAACAACACTGGCAACAACACCTGCTGCAGTACTAACAACACTGGCAACAACACCTGCTGCAGTACTAACAACACTGGCAACAACACCTGCTGCAGTACTTACAACACAGGCAACAACACCTGCTGCAGTACTAACAACACTGGCAACAACACCCACTGCAGTACTAACAACATTGGCAACAACACCTGCTGCAGTACTAACAACACTGGCAACAACACCCGCTGCAGTATTAACAACACTGGCAACAACACCCGCTGCAGTACTAACAACACTGGCAACAACACCCGCTGCAATACTAACAACACTGGCAACAACACCCGATGCAGTACTAACAACACTGGCAACAACACCCGCTGCAGTACTAACAACACTGGCAACAACACCCGCTGCAGTACTAACAACACTGGCAACAACACCCGCTGCAGTACTAACAACACTGGCAACAACACCCGCTGCAGTATTAACACTGGCAACAACACCTGCAGTACTAACAACACTGGCAACAACACCCGCTGCAGTACTAACAACACTGGCAACAACACCTGCTGCAGTACTAACAACACTGGCAACAACACCCGCTGCAGTACTAACAACACTGGCAACAAAACCCGCTGCAGTACTAACAACACTGGCAACAACACCTGCTGCAGTATTAACAACACTGGCAACAACACCCGCTGCAGTATTAACAACACTGGCAACAACACCCGCTGCAGTACTAACAACACTGACAACAACACCCGCTGCAGTACTAACAACACTGGCAACAACACCCGCTGCAGTACTAACAACACTGGCAACAACACCCGCTGCAGTACTGACAACACTGGCAACAACACCCGCTGCAGTATTAACAACACTGGCAACAACACCCGCTGCAGTACTAACAACACTGGCAACAACACCCGCTGCAGTACTAACAACACTGGCAACAACACCTGCTGCAGTATTAACAATACTGGCAACAACACCCGCTGCAGTATTAACAACACTGGCAACAATACCCGCTGCAGTATTAACAACACTGGCAACAACACCTGCTGCAGTATTAACAACACTGGCAACAACACCCGCTGCAGTACTAACAACACTGGCAACAACACCCGCTGCAGTACTAACAACACTGTCAACAACACCTGCTGCAGTACTAACAACACTGGCAACAACACCCGCTGCAGTATTAACAACACTGGCAACAACACCCGCTGCAGTTCTAACAACACTGGCAACAACACCTGCTGTAGTACTAACAACACTGGCAACAACACCTGCTGCAGTACTAACAACACTGGCAACAACACCCGCTGCAGTATTAACAACACTGGCAACAACACCCGCTGCAGTACTAAAAACACTGGCAACAACACCTGCTGCAGTACTAACAACACTGGCAACAACACCCGCTGCAGTACTAACAACACTGGCAACAACACCCGCTGCAGTACTAACAACACTGGCAACAACACCCGCTGCAGTACTAACAACACTGGCATTAACACCTGCTGCAGTATTAACAACACTGGCAACAACACCCGCTGCAGTATTAACAACACTGGCAACAACACCCGCTGCAGTACTAAAAACACTGGCAACAACACCTGCTGCAGTACTAACAACACTGGCAACAACACCCGCTGCAGTACTAACAACACTGGCAACAACACCCGCTGCAGTACTAACAACACTGGCAACAACACCCGCTGCAGTACTAACAACACTGGCATTAACACCTGCTGCAGTATTAACAACACTGGCAACAACACCCGCTGCAGTATTAACAACACTGGCAACAACACCCGCTGCAGTATTAACAACACTGGCAACAACACCTGCTGCAGTATTAACAACACTGGCAACAACACCTGGTGCAGCACTAACAACACTGGCAACAACACCCGCTGCAGTACTAACAACACTGGCAACAACACCCGCTGCAGTACTAACAACACTGGCAACAACACCCGCTGCAGTACTAACAACACTGGCAACAACACCCGCTGCAGTATTGACAACACTGGCAACAACACCCGCTGCAGTTCTAACAACACTGGCAACACCACCTGCTGTAGTACTAACAACACTGGCAACAACACCTGCTGCAGTACTAACAACACTGGCAACAACATTCGCTGCAGTACTAACAACACTGGCAACAACACCTGCTGCAGTATTAACAACACTGGCAACACCCGCTGTAGTACTAACAACACTTGCAACAACACCCGCTGCAGTACTAACAACACTGGCAACAACACCTGCTGCAGAATTAACAACACTGGCAACAACACCTGCTGCGGTATTAACAACACTGGCAACAACACCTGCTGCATTATTAACAACACTAGCAACAACACCCGCTGCAGTACTAACAACACTGGAAACAACACCCGCTGCAGTATTAACAACACTGGCAACAACACCCGCTGCAGTATTAACAACACTGGCAACAACACCCGCTGCAGTATTAACAACACTGGCAACAACACCCGCTGCAGTACTAACACTGGCACCAACACCCTCTGCAGTACTAACAACACTGGCAACAACACCTGCTGCAGTATTAACAACACTGGCAACAACACCTGCTGCAGTATTAACAACACTGGCAACAACACCTGCTGCATTATTAACAACACTAGCAACAACACAAGCTGCAGTACTAACAACACTGGAAACAACACCCGCTGCAGTATTAACAACACTAGCAACAACACCCGCTGCAGTATTAACAACACTGGCAACAACACCCGCTGCAGTGTTGTTAATAACACTGGCAACAACACCCGCTGCAGTACTAACAACACTGGCACCAACACCCTCTGCAGTACTAACAACACTGGCAACAACACCTGCTGCAGTATTAACAACACTGGCAACAACACCTGCTGCAGTACTACCAACACAGGCAACAACACCCGCTGCAGTACTAACAACACTGGCAACAACACCCGCTGCAGTATTAACAACACTGGCAACAACACCTGCTGCAGTATTACAACACTGGCAACAACACCTTCTGCAGTACTAACAACATCTGCTGCAGTATTAACACTGGCAACAACACCCGCTGCAGTACTAATAACACTGGCAACAACACCCACTGCAGTATTAACAATACTGGCAACAACACCTGCTGCAGTATTAACAACACTGGCAACAACACCCGCTGCAGTACTAACAACACTGACTACACCCGCTGCAGTATTAACAACACTGGCAACAACACCCGCTGCAGTACTAACAACACTGGCAACAACACCCGCTGCAGTACTAACAACACTGGCAACAACACCCGCTGCAGTATTAACAACACTGGCAACAACACCTGCTGCAGTATTAACAACACTGGCAACAACACCTTCTGCAGTACTAACAACACCTGCTGCAGTATTAACACTGGCAACAACACCCGCTGCAGTACTAATAACACTGGCAACAACACCCACTGCAGTATTAACAATACTGGCAACAACACCTGCTGCAGTATTAACAACACTGGCAACAACACCCGCTGCAGTACTAACAACACTGACTACACCCGCTGCAGTATTAACAACACTGGCAACAACACCCGCTGCAGTACTAACAACACTGGCAACAACACCCGCTGCAGTACTAACAACACTGGCAACAACACCCGCTGCAGTATTAACAACACTGGCAACAACACCTGCTGCAGTATTAACAACACTGGCAACAACACCTTCAGTACTAACAACACCTGCTGCAGTATTAACACTGGCAACAACACCCGCTGCAGTACTAATAACACTGGCAACAACACCCGCTGCACTATTAACAATACTGGCAACAACACCTGCTGCAGTATTAACAACACTGGCAACAACACCCGCTGCAGTACTAACAACACTGACTACACCCGCTGCAGTATTAACAACACTGGCAACAACACGTGCTGCAGTATTAACGACACTGGCGACAACACCCGCTGCAGTACTAACAACACTGGCAACAACACCTGCTGCAGTATTAACAACACTGGCAACAACACCTGCTGCAGTATTAACAACACTGGCAACACCTGCTGCAGTACTAACAACACTGGCAACAACACCCGCTGCAGTACTAACAACACTGGCAACAACACCTGCTGCAGTATTAACAACACTGGCAACAACACCCACTGCAGTACTAACAACACTGGCAACAACACCCGCTGCAGTAATAAGAACACTGGCAACAACACCCGCTGCAGTACTAACAACACTGGCAACAACACCCGCTGCAGTATTAACAACACTGGCAACAACACCTGCAGTACTAACAACACTGGCAACAACACCCGCTGCAGTACTAACAACACAGGCAACAACACCTGCTGCAGTATTAACAACACTGGCAACAACACCCGCTGCAGTATTAACAACACTGGCAACAACACCCGCTGCAGTACTAACAACACTGGCAACAACACCCGCTGCAGTACTAACAACACTGGCAACAACACCCGCTGCAGTACTAACAACACTGGCAACAACACCCGCTGCAGTACTAACAACACTGGCAACAACACCCGCTGCAGTATTAACAACACTGGCAACAACACCCGCTGCAGTACTAACAACACTGGCAACAACACCCGCTGCAGTACTAACAACACTGGCAACAACACCCGCTGCAGTACTAACAACACTGGCAACAACACCCGCTGCAGTACTAACAACACTGGCAACAACACCTGCTGCAGTACTAACAACACTGGCAACAACACCTGCTGCAGTACTAAAAACACCTGCTGCAGTACTAACAACACTGGCAACAACACCCGCTGCAGTATTAACAACACTGTCAACAACACCCGCTGCAGTACTAACAACACTGGCAACAACACCCGCTGCAGTACTAACAACCCTGGCAACAACACCCGCTGCAGTACTAACAACACTGGAAACAACACCCGCTGCAGTATTAACAACACTGGCAACAACACCCGCTGCAGTATTAACAACACTGGCAACAACACCCGCTGCAGTATTAACAACACTGGCAACAACACCCGCTGCAGTGCTAACAACACTGGCACCAACACCCTCTGCAGTACTAACAACACTGGCAACAACACCTGCTGCAGTATTAACAACACTGGCAACAACACCTGCTGCAGTATTAACAACACCGGCAACAACACCTGCTGCATTATTAACAACACTAGCAACAACACCCGCTGCAGTACTAACAACACTGGAAACAACACCCGCTGCAGTATTAACAACACTGGCAACAACACCCGCTGCAGTATTAATAACACTGGCAACAACACCCGCTGCAGTGTTGTTAATAACACTGGCAACAACACCCGCTGCAGTACTAACAACACTGGCAACAACACCTGCTGCAGTATTAACAACACTGGCAACAACACCTGCTGCAGTACTACCAACACAGGCAACAACACCCGCTGCAGTACTAACAACACTGGCAACAACACCTGCTGCAGTACTAACAACACCTGCTGCAGTACTAACAACACTGGCAACAACACCCACTGCAGTATTAACAACACTGTCAACAACACCCGCTGCAGTACTAACAACACTGGCAACAACACCCGCTGCAGTACTAACAACCCTGGCAACAACACCCGCTGAAGTACTAACAACACTGGCAACAACACCTGCTGCAGTATTAACAACACTGGCAACAACACCCGCTGCAGTACTAACAACACTGGCAACAACACCCGCTGCAGTACTAACAACACTGGCAACAACACCCGCTGCTGTACTAACAACACTGGCAACAACACCCGCTGCAGTATTAACAACACTGGCAACAACACCTGCTGCAGTATTAACAACACTGGCAACAACACCTTCTGCAGTACTAACAACACCTGCTGCAGTATTAACACTGGCAACAACACCCGCTGCAGTACTAATAACACTGGCAACAACACCCACTGCAGTATTAACAATACTGGCAACAACACCTGCTGCAGTATTAACAACACTGGCAACAACACCCGCTGCAGTACTAACAACACTGACTACACCCGCTGCAGTATTAACAACACTGGCAACAACACCCGCTGCAGTACTAACAACACTGGCAACAACACCCGCTGCAGTACTAACAACACTGGCAACAACAACCGCTGCAGTATTAACAACACTGGCAACAACACCTGCTGCAGTATTAACAACACTGGCAACAACACCTTCTGCAGTACTAACAACACCTGCTGCAGTATTAACACTGGCAACAACACCCGCTGCAGTACTAATAACACTGGCAACAACACCCACTGCAGTATTAACAATACTGGCAACAACACCTGCTGCAGTATTAACAACACTGGCAACAACACCCGCTGCAGTACTAACAACACTGACTACACCCGCTGCAGTATTAACAACACTGGCAACAACACCCGCTGCAGTACTAACAACACTGGCAACAACACCCGCTGCAGTACTAACAACACTGGCAACAACACCCGCTGCAGTATTAACAACACTGGCAACAACACCTGCTGCAGTATTAACAACACTGGCAACAACACCTTCAGTACTAACAACACCTGCTGCAGTATTAACACTGGCAACAACACCCGCTGCAGTACTAATAACACTGGCAACAACACCCGCTGCACTATTAACAATACTGGCAACAACACCTGCTGCAGTATTAACAACACTGGCAACAACACCCGCTGCAGTACTAACAACACTGACTACACCCGCTGCAGTATTAACAACACTGGCAACAACACGTGCTGCAGTATTAACGACACTGGCGACAACACCCGCTGCAGTACTAACAACACTGGCAACAACACCTGCTGCAGTATTAACAACACTGGCAACAACACCTGCTGCAGTATTAACAACACTGGTAACACCTGCTGCAGTACTAACAACACTGGCAACAACACCCGCTGCAGTACTAACAACACTGGCAACAACACCTGCTGCAGTATTAACAACACTGGCAACAACACCCACTGCAGTACTAACAACACTGGCAACAACACCCGCTGCAGTAATAACAACACTGGCAACAACACCCGCTGCAGTACTAACAACACTGGCAACAACACCCGCTGCAGTATTAACAACACTGGCAACAACACCTGCTGCAGTACTAACAACACTGGCAACAACACCCGCTGCAGTACTAACAACACAGGCAACAACACCTGCTGCAGTATTAACAACACTGGCAACAACACCCGCTGCAGTATTAACAACACTCGCAACAACACCCGCTGCAGTACTAACAACACTGGCAACAACACCCGCTGCAGTACTAACAACACTGGCAACAACACCCGCTGCAGTACTAACAACACTGGCAACAACACCCGCTGCAGTACTAACAACACTGGCAACAACACCCGCTGCAGTATTAACAACACTGGCAACAACACCCGCTGCAGTACTAACAACACTGGCAACAACACCCGCTGCAGTACTAACAACACTGGCAACAACACCCGCTGCAGTACTAACAACACTGGCAACAACACCCGCTGCAGTACTAACAACACTGGCAACAACACCTGCTGCAGTACTAACAACACTGGCAACAACACCTGCTGCAGTACTAAAAACACCTGCTGCAGTACTAACAACACTGGCAACAACACCCGCTGCAGTATTAACAACACTGTCAACAACACCCGCTGCAGTACTAACAACACTGGCAACAACACCCGCTGCAGTACTAACAACCCTGGCAACAACACCCGCTGCAGTACTAACAACACTGGAAACAACACCCGCTGCAGTATTAACAACACTGGCAACAACACCCGCTGCAGTATTAACAACACTGGCAACAACACCCGCTGCAGTATTAACAACACTGGCAACAACACCCGCTGCAGTACTAACAACACTGGCACCAACACCCTCTGCAGTACTAACAACACTGGCAACAACACCTGCTGCAGTATTAACAACACTGGCAACAACACCTGCTGCAGTATTAACAACACTGGCAACAACACCTGCTGCATTATTAACAACACTAGCAACAACACCCGCTGCAGTACTAACAACACTGGAAACAACACCCGCTGCAGTATTAACAACACTGGCAACAACACCCGCTGCAGTATTAATAACACTGGCAACAACACCCGCTGCAGTGTTGTCAATAACACTGGCAACAACACCCGCTGCAGTACTAACAACACTGGCAACAACACCTGCTGCAGTATTAACAACACTGGCAACAACACCTGCTGCAGTACTACCAACACAGGCAACAACACCCGCTGCAGTACTAACAACACTGGCAACAACACCTGCTGCAGTACTAACAACACCTGCTGCAGTACTAACAACACTGGCAACAACACCCACTGCAGTATTAACAACACTGTCAACAACACCCGCTGCAGTACTAACAACACTGGCAACAACACCCGCTGCAGTACTAACAACCCTGGCAACAACACCCGCTGAAGTACTAACAACACTGGCAACAACACCTGCTGCAGTATTAACAACACTGGCAACAACACCCGCTGCAGTACTAACAACACTGGCAACAACACCCGCTGCAGTACTAACAACACTGGCAACAACACCCGCTGCTGTACTAACAACACTGGCAACAACACCCGCTGCAGTACTAACAACACTGGCAACAACACCCGCTGCAGTACTAACAACACTGGCAACAACACCCGCTGCATTATTAACAACACTGGCAACAACACCCGCTGCAGTACTAACAACACTGGCAACAACACCCGCTGCAGTACTAACAACACTGGCAACAACACCCGCTGCAGTACTAACAAGACTGGCAACAACACCCGCTGCAGTACTAACAACACTGGCAACAACACCTGCTGCAGTACTAGCAACACTGGCAACAACACCTGCTGCAGTACTAACAACACTGGCAACAACACCCGCTGCAGTACTAACAACACTGGCAACAACACCTGCTGCAGTACTAACAACACCTGCTGCAGTACTAACAACACTGGCAACAACACCCGCTGCAGTATTAACAACACTGTCAACAACACCCGCTGCAGTACTAACAACACTGGCAACAACACCCGCTGCAGTACTAACAACCCTGGCAACAACACCCGCTGCAGTACTAACAATGGCAACAACACCCGCTGCAGTACTAACAACACTGGCAACAACACCCGCTGCAGTACTAACAACACTGGCAACAACACCTGCTGCAGTACTAACAACACTGGCAACAACACCCGCTGTTGTACTAACAACACCTGCTGCAGTACTAACAACACTGGCAACAACACCTGCTGCAGTACTAACAACACTGGCAACAACACCCACTGCAGTACTAAAAACACTGGCAACAACACCTGCTGCAGTACTAACAACACTGGCAACAACACCCGCTGCAGTATTAACAACACTGGCAACAACACCCGCTGCAGTACTAACAACACTGGCAACAACACCCGCTGCAGTATTAACAACACTGGCAACAACACCCGCTGCAGTACTAACAACACTGGCAACAACACCCGCTGCAGTACTAACAACACTGGCAACAACACCCGCTGCAGTATTAACAACACTGGCAACAACACCTGCTGCAGTATTAACAACACTGGCAACAACACCTTCTGCAGTACTAACAACACCTGCTGCAGTATTAACACTGGCAACAACACCCGCTGCAGTACTAATAACACTGGCAACAACACCCACTGCAGTATTAACAATACTGGCAACAACACCTGCTGCAGTATTAACAACACTGGCAACAACACCCGCTGCAGTACTAACAACACTGACTACACCCGCTGCAGTATTAACAACACTGGCAACAACACCCGCTGTAGTACTAACAACACTGGCAACAACACCCGCTGCAGTACTAACAACACTGGCAACAACACCCGGGGCACTATTAACAATACTGGCAACAACACCTGCTGCAGTATTAACAACACTGGCAACAACACCCGCTGCAGTACTAACAACACTGACTACACCCGCTGCAGTATTAACAACACTGGCAACAACACGTGCTGCAGTATTAACGACACTGGCGACAACACCCGCTGCAGTACTAACAACACTGGCAACAACACCAGCTGCAGTATTAACAACACTGGCAACAACACCTGCTGCAGTATTAACAACACTGGCAACACCTGCTGCAGTACTAACAACACTGGCAACAACACCCGCTGCAGTACTAACAACACTGGCAACAACACCTGCTGCAGTATTAACAACACTGGCAACAACACCCACTGCAGTACTAACAACACTGGCAACAACACCCGCTGCAGTAATAACAACACTGGCAACAACACCCGCTGCAGTACTAACAACACTGGCAACAACACCCGCTGCAGTATTAACAACACTGGCAACAACACCAGCTGCAGTACTAACAACACTGGCAACAACACCCGCTGCAGTACTAACAACACAGGCAACAACACCTGCTGCAGTATTAACAACACTGGCAACAACACCCGCTGCAGTATTAACAACACTGGCAGCAACACCCGCTGCAGTACTAACAACACTGGCAACAACACCCGCTGCAGTACTAACAACACTGGCAACAACACCCGCTGCAGTACTAACAACACTGGCAACAACACCCGCTGCAGTACTAACAACACTGGCAACAACACCCGCTGCAGTATTAACAACACTGGCAACAACACCCGCTGCAGTACTAACAACACTGGCAACAACACCCGCTGCAGTACTAACAACACTGGCAACAACACCCGATGCAGTACTAACAACACTGGCAACAACACCCGCTGCAGTACTAACAACACTGGCAACAACACCTGCTGCAGTACTAACAACACTGGCAACAACACCTGCTGCAGTACTAACAACACTGGCAACAACACCCGCTGCAGTACTAACAACACTGGCAACAACACCTGCTGCAGTACTAACAACACCTGCTGCAGTACTAACAACACTGGCAACAACACCCGCTGCAGTATTAACAACACTGTCAACAACACCCGCTGCAGTACTAACAACACTGGCAACAACACCCGCTGCAGTACTAACAACCCTGGCAACAACACCCGCTGCAGTACTAACAACACTGGCAACAACACCTGCTGCAGTATTAACAACACTGGCAACAACACCCGCTGCAGTACTAACAACACTGGCAACAACACCCGCTGCAGTACTAACAACACTGGCAACAACACCCGCTGCAGTACTAACAACACTGGCAACAACACCCGCTGCAGTACTAACAACACTGGCAACAACACCCGCTGCAGTACTAACAACACTGGCAACAACACCCGCTGCAGTATTAACAACACTGGCAACAGCACCCGCTGCAGTACTAACAACACTGGCAACAACACCCGCTGCAGTACTAACAACACTGGCAACAACACCCGCTGCAGTACTAACAACACTGGCAACAACACCCGCTGCAGTACTAACAACACTGGCAACAACACCTGCTGCAGTACTAGCAACACTGGCAACAACACCTGCTGCAGTACTAGCAACACTGGCAACAACACCTGCTGCAGTACTAACAACACTGGCAACAACACCCGCTGCAGTACTAACAACACTGGCAACAACACCTGCTGCAGTACTAACAACACCTGCTGCAGTACTAACAACACTGGCAACAACACCCGCTGCAGTATTAACAACACTGTCAACAACACCCGCTGCAGTACTAACAACACTGGCAACAACACCCGCTGCAGTACTAACAACCCTGGCAACAACACCCGCTGCAGTACTAACAACACTGGCAACAACACCCGCTGCAGTACTAAGAACACTGGCAACAACACCCGCTGCAGTACTAACAACACTGGCAACAACACCTGCTGCAGTACTAACAACACTGCCAACAACACCCGCTGTTGTACTAACAACACTGGCAACAACACCTGCTGCAGTACTAACAACACCTGCTGCAGTACTAACAACACTGGCAACAACACCCACTGCAGTACTAAAAACACTGGCAACAACACCTGCTGCAGTACTAACAACACTGGCAACAACACCCGCTGCAGTATTAACAACACTGGCAACAACACCCGCTGCAGTACTAACAACACTGGCAACAACACCTGCTGAAGTACTAACAACACTGTCAACAACACCTGCTGCAGTACTAACAACACTGGCAGCAACACCCGCTGCAGTACTAACAACACTGGCAACAACACTCGCTGCAGTACTAACAACACTGGCAACAACACCTGCTGTAGTACTAACAACACTGGCAACAACACCTGCTGCAGTATTAACAACACTGGCAACAACACCTGCTGCAGTACTAACAACACTGGCAGCAACACCCGCTGCAGTACTAACAACACTGGCAACAATACTCGATGCAGTACTAACAACACTGGCAACAACACCTGCTGTAGTACTAACAACACTGGCAACAACACCTGCTGCAGTATTAACAACACTGGCAACAACACCTGCTGCAGTATTAACAACACTGGCAACAACACCTGCTGCAGTATTAACAACACTGGCAACAACACCCGCTGCAGTACTAACAACACTGGAAACAACACCTGCTGCAGTATTAACAACACTGGCAACAACACCCGCTGCAGTATTAACAACACTGGCAACAACACCCGCTGCAGTATTAACAACACTGGCAACAACACCCGCTGCATTACTAACAACACTGGCACTGTTACGAACCCGGATCCAGTGTCCGAGCCCGGAGCAGTGACGACCGCGCCATCTGTGGGTCAGCTCCCGAAACCCCCTCCAAACGGACGACGACACCTGGTGAGGACAACGTATACTGGCCACAAGGGCCAGTTTCCAGTCCTGTGCAGCTCACAACACCGCCGCTGCTGACCCCTGGTGAGGTGGTGCTCAGACTACAACGCCATCTATGAAGTGGATGTGTCGGGCGTTTATGTCTTATCCTGTAAGTGAGGTGTTTTAGTGTCCCAGTTATTGATGACGTGTCTGCTTACAGAGTCGACCTGGGACCGCTGTGTTGGAAGTTGAGTCAGTTTACCCGAGGCAGCCGTCTCCATACCTTGAACTTTGCTGCAGCAGTTGTGAAGTCGTCCCCCCGGAAGAACACTGTGGTGTGTTACCCTGCCAGTGGAGTTGCAGTGAAAGGATTACCCGGGACCGACTGTTGGAGACGATCATCCACTGGGGTATTGAGGACAGGAGAGTGATTTGTGGTGTCACACGAGGCTCCTGTCTAGGGCGTTCCCCTTATATCGTTCGTGGAGTGGCCTGACCAGCGTTGCGGGTCCGGAACCTGCCAGCAGAGCCCCTGCTGGATTTGTGGTTGACGGCCTCCACGGCGGTGCCCCCAGTGGACCTGTGTTTTGGCTGACCTGTGGCCAGGGTAGGCTCAGCTTCCTAGAGGATTCGTTGTGAGGCCACGAAGAAGCACCGAGAGCGAGGATCCATAGTCTTCAGCAGAAGACTACAGTGTATTTCCCCTGTAAAATAAGTGTTTATACCCCTCCCCCTTGTGCACTCTTTTATATCTTATTTATTTATTTGGTGATGGTGAATTATAATGTTAGTTCTTAACTTTCTTTCCCTTCCCCCTTTAAGTTACTTGCGTCACGGATCACATCCCTTGATAGCCACTACTGGCTTGGGGCCGGATACTACTTACTCTAATAACATCAGAGTGAGAACCCCGTTGCGTCCCGAGAGGGCCGTAACAGGCACCAACACCCTCTGCAGTACTAAGAACACTGGCAACAACACCTGCTGCAGTATTAACAACACTGGCAACAACACCTGCTGCAGTACTAACAACACAGGCAACAACACCCGCTGCAGTACTAATAACACTGGCAACAACACCCGCTGCAGTATTAACAACACTGGCAACAACACCCGCTGCAGTATTAACAACACTGGCAACAACACCCGCTGCAGTACTAACAACACTGGCAACAACACCCGCTGCAGTACTAACAACACTGGCAACAACACCTGCTGCAGTATTAACAACACTGGCAACAACACCTGCTGCAGTACTAACAACACTGACAACACCCGCTGCAGTATTAACAACACTAGCAACAACACCTGCTGCAGTATTAACGACACTGGCAACAACACCCGCTGCAGTACTAACAACACTGGCAACAACACCTGCTGCAGTATTAACAACACTGGCAACAACACCTGCTGCAGTACTAACAACACAGGCAACAACATCCGCTGCAGTACTAATAACACTGGCAACAACAAACGCTGCAGTATTAACAACACTGGCAACAACACCCGCTGCAGTATTAACAACACTGGCAACAACACCCGCTGCAGTACTAACAACACTGGCAACAACACCCGCTGCAGTACTAACAACACTGGCAACAACACCTGCTGCAGTATTAACAACACTGGCAACAACACCTGTTGCAGTACTAACAACACTGACAACACCCGCTGCAGTATTAACAACACTAGCAACAACACCTGCTGCAGTATTAACGACACTGGCAACAACACCCGCTGCAGTACTAACAACACTGGCAACAACACCCGCTGCAGTACTAACAACACTGGCAACAACACCCGCTGCAGTATTAACAAGACTGGCAACAACACCTGCTGCAGTATTAACAACACTGACAACAACACCCGCTGCAGTACTAACAACACTGGCAACAACACCCGCTGCAGTATTAACAACACTGGCAACAACACCTGCTGCAGTATTAACAACACTGGCAACAACACCTGCTGCAGTACTAACAACACTGGCAACAACACCTTCTGCAGTACTAACAACACCTGCTGCAGTATTAACAACACTGGCAACAACACCCGCTGCAGTACTAACAACACTGGCAACAACACCCGCTGCAGTATTAACAATACTGGCAACAACACCTGCTGCAGTATTTACAACACTGGCAACAACACCCGCTGCAGCACTAACAACACTGACTACACCCGCTGCAGTATTAACAACACTGGCAACAACACCTGCTGCAGTATTAACGACACTGGCAACAACACCCGCTGCAGTACTAACAACACTGGCAACAACACCTGCTGCAGTATTAACAACACTGGCAACAACACCTGCTGCAGTATTACCAACACTGGCAACAACACCTGCTGCAGTACTAACAACACTGGCAACAACACCCGCTGCAGTACTAACAACACTGGCAACAACATCCGCTGCAGTACTAACAACACTGGCAACAACACCCGCTGCAGTATTAACAACACTGGCAACAACACCCGCTGCAGTATTAACAACACTGGCAACAACACCTGCTGCAGTATTAACAACACTGGCAACAACACCTGCTGCAGTATTAACAACACTGGCAACAACACCTGCTGCAGTATTAACGACACTGGCAACCACACCCGCTGCAGTACTAACAACACTGGCAACAACACCTGCTGCAGTATTAACAACACTGGCAACAACACCTGCTGCAGTACTAAAAACACAGGCAACAACACCCGCTGCAGTACTAATAACACTGGCAACAACACCCGCTGCAGTATTAACAACACTGGCAACAACACCCGCTGCAGTATTAACAACACTGGCAACAACACCCGCTGCAGTACTAACAACACTGGCAATAACACCCGCTGCAGTACTAACAACACTGGCAACAACACCTGCTGCAGTATTAACAACACTGGCAACAACACCTGCTGCAGTACTAACAACACAGGCAACAACACCCGCTGCAGTACTAATAACACTGGCAACAACACCCGCTGCAGTATTAACAACACTGGCAACAACACCCGCTGCAGTATTAACGACACTGGCAACAACACCCGCTGCAGTACTAACAACACTGGCAACAACACCTGCTGCAGTATTAAAACACTGGCAACAACACCTGCTGCAGTATTAACAACACTGGCAACAACACCCGCTGCAGTACTAACAACACTGGCAACAACACCAGCTGCAGTATTAACAAGACTGGCAACAACACCTGCTGCAGTATTAACAACACTGACAACAACACCCGCTGCAGTACTAACAACACTGGCAACAACACCCGCTGCAGTATTAACAACACTGGCAATAACACCTGCTGCAGTATTAACAACACTGGCAACAACACCTGCTGCAGTACTAACAACACTGGCAACAACACCTTCTGCAGTACTAACAACACCTGCTGCAGTATTAACAACACTGGCAACAACACCCGCTGCAGTACTAACAACACTGGCAACAACACCCGCTGCAGTATTAATACTGGCAACAACACCTGCTGCAGTATTTACAACACTGGGAACAACACCCGCTGCAGCACTAACAACACTGACTACACCCGCTGCAGTATTAACAACACTGGCAACAACACCTGCTGCAGTATTAACGACACTGGCAACAACACCCGCTGCAGTACTAACAACACTGGCAACAACACCTGCTGCAGTATTAACAACACTGGCAACAACACCTGCTGCAGTACTAACAACACAGGCAACAACACCCGCTGCAGTACTAATAACACTGGCAACAACACCCGCTGCAGTATTAACAACACTGGAAACAACACCCGCTGCAGTATTAACAACACTGGCAACAACACCCGCTGCAGTACTAACAACACTGGCAACAACACCCGCTGCAGTACTAACAACACTGGCAACAACACCTGCTGCAGTATTAACAACACTGGCAACACTACCTGCTGCAGTACTAACAACACTGACAACACCCGCTGCAGTATTAACAACACTAGCAACAACACCAGCTGCAGTATTAACGACACTGGCAACAACACCCGCTGCAGTACTAACAACACTGGCAACAACACCTGCTGCAGTATTAAAACACTGGCAACAACACCTGCTGCAGTATTAACAACACTGGCAACAACACCCGCTGCAGTACTAACAACACTGGCAACAACACCCGCTGCAGTATTAACAACACTGGCAACAACACCTGCTGCAGTATTAACAACACTGGCAACAACACCTGCTGCAGTACTAACAACACTGGCAACAACACCTTCTGCAGTACTAACAACACCTGCTGCAGTATTAACAACACTGGCAACAACACCCGCTGCAGTACTAACAACACTGGCAAGAACACCCGCTGCAGTATTAACAATACTGGCAACAACACCTGCTGCAGTATTTACAACACTGGCAACAACACCCGCTGCAGCACTAACAACACTGACTACACCCGCTGCAGTATTAACAACACTGGCAACAACACCTGCTGCAGTATTAAAGACACTGGCAACAACACCCGCTGCAGTACTAACAACACTGGCAACAACACCTGCTGCAGTATTAACAACACTGGCAACAACACCTGCTGTAGTATTACCAACACTGGCAACAACACCTGCTGCAGTACTAACAACACTGGCAACAACACCCGCTGCAGTACTAACAACACTGGCAACAACATCCGCTGCAGTACTAACAACACTGGCAACAACACCCGCTGCAGTATTAACAACACTGGCAACAACACCCGCTGCATTATTAACAACACTGGCAACAACACCTGCTGCAGTATTAACAACACTGGCAACAACACCCGCTGCATTACTAACAACACTGGCAACAACACCCGCTGCAGTATTAACAACACTGGCAACAACACCTGCTGCAGTATTAACAACACTGGCAACAACACCCGCTGCAGTACTAACAACACTGGCAATAACACCCGCTGCAGTATTAACAACACTGGCAACAACACCTGCTGTAGTATTAACAACACTGACAACACCCGCTGCAGTATTAACAACACTGGCAACAACACCTGCTGCAGTATTAACGACACTGGCAACAACACCCGCTGCAGTACTAACAACACTGGCAACAACACCTGCTGCAGTATTACCAACACTGGCAACAACACCTGCTGCAGTATTAACAACACTGGCAACAACACCTGCTGCAGTATTAACAACACTGGCAACAACACCTGCTGCAGTACTAACAACACTGGCAACAACACCCGCTGCAATACTAACAACTCTGTCAACAACACCCGCTGCAGTATTAACAACACTGGCAACAACACCCGCTGCAGTACTAACAACACTGGCAACAACACCCGCTGCAGTATTAACAACACTGGCAACAACACCTGCTGCAGTATTAACAACACTGGCAACAACACCCGCTGCAGTACTAACAACACTGGCAACAACACCCGCTGCAGTATTAACAACACTGGCAACAACACCCGCTGTAGTACTAACAACACTGGCAACAACACCTGCTGCAGTATTAACAACACTGGCAACAACACCTGCTGCAGTACTAGCAACACTGACAACACCCGCTGCAATATTAACAACACTGGCAACAACACCTGCTGCAGTATTTACAACACTGGGAACAACACCCGCTGCAGCACTAACAACACTGACTACACCCGCTGCAGTATTAACAACACTGGCAACAACACCCGCTGCAGTATTAACAACACTGGCAACAACACCCGCTGCAGTACTAACAACACTGGCAACAACACCCGCTGCAGTACTAACAACACTGGCAACAACACCTGCTGCAGTATTAACAACACTGGCAACAACACCTGCTGCAGTACTAACAACACTGACAACACCCGCTGCAGTATTAACAACACCAGCAACAACACCTGCTGCAGTATTAACGACACTGGCAACAACACCCGCTGCAGTACTAACAACACTGGCAACAACACCTGCTGCAGTATTAACAACACTGGCAACAACACCTGCTGCAGTACTAACAACACAGGCAACAACACCCGCTGCAGTACTAATAACACTGGCAACAACACCCGCTGCAGTATTAACAACACTGGAAACAACACCCGCTGCAGTATTAACAACACTGGCAACAACACCCGCTGCAGTACTAACAACACTGGCAACAACACCCGCTGCAGTACTAACAACACTGGCAACAACACCTGCTGCAGTATTAACAACACTGGCAACAACACCTGCTGCAGTACTAACAACACTGACAACACCCGCTGCAGTATTAACAACACTAGCAACAACACCAGCTGCAGTATTAACGACACTGGCAACAACACCCGCTGCAGTACTAACAACACTGGCAACAACACCTGCTGCAGTATTAAAACACTGGCAACAACACCTGCTGCAGTATTAACAACACTGGCAACAACACCCGCTGCAGTACTAACAACACTGGCAACAACACCCGCTGCAGTATTAACAACACTGGCAACAACACCTGCTGCAGTATTAACAACACTGGCAACAACACCTGCTGCAGTACTAACAACACTGGCAACAACACCTTCTGCAGTACTAACAACACCTGCTGCAGTATTAACAACACTGGCAACAACACCCGCTGCAGTACTAACAACACTGGCAAGAACACCCGCTGCAGTATTAACAATACTGGCAACAACACCTGCTGCAGTATTTACAACACTGGCAACAACACCCGCTGCAGCACTAACAACACTGACTACACCCGCTGCAGTATTAACAACACTGGCAACAACACCTGCTGCAGTATTAAAGACACTGGCAACAACACCCGCTGCAGTACTAACAACACTGGCAACAACACCTGCTGCAGTATTAACAACACTGGCAACAACACCTGCTGTAGTATTACCAACACTGGCAACAACACCTGCTGCAGTACTAACAACACTGGCAACAACACCCGCTGCAGTACTAACAACACTGGCAACAACATCCGCTGCAGTACTAACAACACTGGCAACAACACCCGCTGCAGTATTAACAACACTGGCAACAACACCCGCTGCATTATTAACAACACTGGCAACAACACCTGCTGCAGTATTAACAACACTGGCAACAACACCCGCTGCATTACTAACAACACTGGCAACAACACCCGCTGCAGTATTAACAACACTGGCAACAACACCTGCTGCAGTATTAACAACACTGGCAACAACACCCGCTGCAGTACTAACAACACTGGCAACAACACCCGCTGCAGTATTAACAACACTGGCAACAACACCCGCTGTAGTACTAACAACACTGGCAACAACACCTGCTGCAGTATTAACAACACTGGCAACAACACCTGCTGCAGTACTAGCAACACTGACAACACCCGCTGCAATATTAACAACACTGGCAACAACACCTGCTGCAGTATTTACAACACTGGGAACAACACCCGCTGCAGCACTAACAACACTGACTACACCCGCTGCAGTATTAACAACACTGGCAACAACACCCGCTGCAGTATTAACAACACTGGCAACAACACCCGCTGCAGTACTAACAACACTGGCAACAACACCCGCTGCAGTACTAACAACACTGGCAACAACACCTGCTGCAGTATTAACAACACTGGCAACAACACCTGCTGCAGTACTAACAACACTGACAACACCCGCTGCAGTATTAACAACACCAGCAACAACACCTGCTGCAGTATTAACGACACTGGCAACAACACCCGCTGCAGTACTAACAACACTGGCAACAACACCTGCTGCAGTATTAACAACACTGGCAACAACACCTGCTGCAGTACTAACAACACAGGCAACAACACCCGCTGCAGTACTAATAACACTGGCAACAACACCCGCTGCAGTATTAACAACACTGGAAACAACACCCGCTGCAGTATTAACAACACTGGCAACAACACCCGCTGCAGTACTAACAACACTGGCAACAACACCCGCTGCAGTACTAACAACACTGGCAACAACACCTGCTGCAGTATTAACAACACTGGCAACAACACCTGCTGCAGTACTAACAACACTGACAACACCCGCTGCAGTATTAACAACACTAGCAACAACACCAGCTGCAGTATTAACGACACTGGCAACAACACCCGCTGCAGTACTAACAACACTGGCAACAACACCTGCTGCAGTATTAAAACACTGGCAACAACACCTGCTGCAGTATTAACAACACTGGCAACAACACCCGCTGCAGTACTAACAACACTGGCAACAACACCCGCTGCAGTATTAACAACACTGGCAACAACACCTGCTGCAGTATTAACAACACTGGCAACAACACCTGCTGCAGTACTAACAACACTGGCAACAACACCTTCTGCAGTACTAACAACACCTGCTGCAGTATTAACAACACTGGCAACAACACCCGCTGCAGTACTAACAACACTGGCAAGAACACCCGCTGCAGTATTAACAATACTGGCAACAACACCTGCTGCAGTATTTACAACACTGGCAACAACACCCGCTGCAGCACTAACAACACTGACTACACCCGCTGCAGTATTAACAACACTGGCAACAACACCTGCTGCAGTATTAAAGACACTGGCAACAACACCCGCTGCAGTACTAACAACACTGGCAACAACACCTGCTGCAGTATTAACAACACTGGCAACAACACCTGCTGTAGTATTACCAACACTGGCAACAACACCTGCTGCAGTACTAACAACACTGGCAACAACACCCGCTGCAGTACTAACAACACTGGCAACAACATCCGCTGCAGTACTAACAACACTGGCAACAACACCCGCTGCAGTATTAACAACACTGGCAACAACACCCGCTGCATTATTAACAACACTGGCAACAACACCTGCTGCAGTATTAACAACACTGGCAACAACACCCGCTGCATTACTAACAACACTGGCAACAACACCCGCTGCAGTATTAACAACACTGGCAACAACACCTGCTGCAGTATTAACAACACTGGCAACAACACCCGCTGCAGTACTAACAACACTGGCAATAACACCCGCTGCAGTATTAACAACACTGGCAACAACACCTGCTGTAGTATTAACAACACTGACAACACCCGCTGCAGTATTAACAACACTGGCAACAACACCTGCTGCAGTATTAACGACACTGGCAACAACACCCGCTGCAGTACTAACAACACTGGCAACAACACCTGCTGCAGTATTACCAACACTGGCAACAACACCTGCTGCAGTATTAACAACACTGGCAACAACACCTGCTGCAGTATTAACAACACTGGCAACAACACCTGCTGCAGTACTAACAACACTGGCAACAACACCCGCTGCAATACTAACAACTCTGTCAACAACACCCGCTGCAGTATTAACAACACTGGCAACAACACCCGCTGCAGTACTAACAACACTGGCAACAACACCCGCTGCAGTATTAACAACACTGGCAACAACACCTGCTGCAGTATTAACAACACTGGCAACAACACCCGCTGCAGTACTAACAACACTGGCAACAACACCCGCTGCAGTATTAACAACACTGGCAACAACACCCGCTGTAGTACTAACAACACTGGCAACAACACCTGCTGCAGTATTAACAACACTGGCAACAACACCTGCTGCAGTACTAGCAACACTGACAACACCCGCTGCAATATTAACAACACTGGCAACAACACCTGCTGCAGTATTTACAACACTGGGAACAACACCCGCTGCAGCACTAACAACACTGACTACACCCGCTGCAGTATTAACAACACTGGCAACAACACCCGCTGCAGTATTAACAACACTGGCAACAACACCCGCTGCAGTACTAACAACACTGGCAACAACACCCGCTGCAGTACTAACAACACTGGCAACAACACCTGCTGCAGTATTAACAACACTGGCAACAACACCTGCTGCAGTACTAACAACACTGACAACACCCGCTGCAGTATTAACAACACTAGCAACAACACCTGCTGCAGTATTAACGACACTGGCAACAACACCCGCTGCAGTACTAACAACACTGGCAACAACACCTGCTGCAGTATTAACAACACTGGCAACAACACCTGCTGCAGTACTAACAACACAGGCAACAACACCCGCTGCAGTACTAATAACACTGGCAACAACACCCGCTGCAGTATTAACAACACTGGAAACAACACCCGCTGCAGTATTAACAACACTGGCAACAACACCCGCTGCAGTACTAACAACACTGGCAACAACACCCGCTGCAGTACTAACAACACTGGCAACAACACCTGCTGCAGTATTAACAACACTGGCAACAACACCTGCTGCAGTACTAACAACACTGACAACACCCGCTGCAGTATTAACAACACTAGCAACAACACCAGCTGCAGTATTAACGACACTGGCAACAACACCCGCTGCAGTACTAACAACACTGGCAACAACACCTGCTGCAGTATTAAAACACTGGCAACAACACCTGCTGCAGTATTAACAACACTGGCAAAAACACCCGCTGCAGTACTAACAACACTGGCAACAACACCCGCTGCAGTATTAACAACACTGGCAACAACACCCGCTGCAGTATTAACAACACTGGCAACAACACCTGCTGCAGTACTAACAACACTGGCAACAACACCCGCTGCAATACTAACAACTCTGTCAACAACACCCGCTGCAGTATTAACAACACTGGCAACAACACCCGCTGCAGTACTAACAACACTGGCAACAACACCCGCTGCAGTATTAACAACACTGGCAACAACACCTGCTGCAGTATTAACAACACTGGCAACAACACCCGCTGCAGTACTAACAACACTGGCAACAACACCCGCTGCAGTATTAACAACACTGGCAACAACACCCGCTGTAGTACTAACAACACTGGCAACAACACCTGCTGCAGTATTAACAACACTGGCAACAACACCTGCTGCAGTACTAGCAACACTGACAACACCCGCTGCAATATTAACAACACTGGCAACAACACCTGCTGCAGTATTTACAACACTGGCAACAACACCTTCTGCAGTACTAACAACACCTGCTGCAGTATTAACAACACTGGCAAAAACACCCGCTGCAGTACTAACAACACTGGCAACAACACCTGCTGCAGTATTAACAATACTGGCAACAACACCTGCTGCAGTATTTACAACACTGGCAACAACACCCGCTGCAGTACTAACAACACTGACTACACCCGCTGCAGTATTAACAACACTGGCAACAACACCTGCTGCAGTATTAATGACACTGGCAACAATACCCGCTGCAGTACTAACAACACTGGCAACAACACCTGCTGCAGTATTAACAACACTGGCAACAACACCTGCTGCAGTACAAACAACACTGGCAACAACACCCGCTGCAGTACTAACAACACTGGCAACAACAACCGCTGCAGTACTAACAACACTGGCAACAACACCCGCTGCAGTATTATTAACAAAACTGGCAACAACACCCGCTGCAGTATTAACAACACTGGCAACAAAACCCGCTGTAGTACTAACAACACTGGCAACAACACCTGCTGCAGTACTAACAACACTGGCAACAACACCTGCTGCTGTACTAACAACACTGGCAACAACACCCGCTGCAGTACTAACAACTCTGGCAACAACACCCGCTGCAGTACTAACAACACTGGCCACAACACCCGCTGCAGTACTAACAACACTGGCAACAACACCCGCTGCAGTACTAACAACACCTGCTGCAGTACTAACAACACTGGCAACAACACCTGCTACAGTACTAACAAAACTGGCAAGAACACCTGCTGCAGTACTAACAACACTGGCAACAACACCTGCTGCAGTACTAACAACACCTGCTGCAGTACTAACAACACCTGCTGCAGTACTAACAACACTGGCAACAACACCCGCTGCAGTACTAACAACACAGGCAACAACACCTGCTGCAGTACTAACAACACTGGCAACAACACCTGCTGCAGTACTAACAACACCTGCTGCAGTACTAACAACACCTGCTGCAGTACTAACAACACCTGCTGCAGTACTAACAACACTGGCAACAACACCTGCTGCAGTATTAACAACACTGGCAACAACACCTGCTGCAGTACTAACAACACCTGCTGCAGTACTAACAACACAGGCAACAACACCCGCTGCAGTACTAACAACACTGGCAACAACACCCGCTGCAGTATTAACAACACTGGCAACAACACCCGCTGCAGTATTAACAACACTGGCAACAACACCCGCTGCAGTACTAACAACACTGGCAACAACACCCGCTGCAGTACTAACAACACTAGCAACAACACCTGCTGCAGTATTAACAACCATGGCAACAACACCCGCTGTAGTACTAACAACACTGACAACACCCGTTGTAGTACTAACAACTCTGGCAACAACACCCGCTGCAGTATTAGCAACACTGGCAACAACACCCGCTGCAGTACTAACAACACTGGCAACAACACCCGCTGCAGTATTAACACTGGCAACAACACCTGCTGCAGTACTAACAACACTGGCAACAACACCTTCTGCAGTACTAACAACACCTGCTGCAGTATTAACAACCCTGGCAACAACACCCGCTGCAGTACTAACAACACTGGCAACAACACCCGCTGCAGTATTAACAATACTGGCAACAACACCTGCTGCAGTATTTACAACACTGGCAACAACACCCGCTGCAGTACTAACAACACTGGCAACAACACCCGCTGCAGTATTAACACTGGCAACAACACCTGCTGCAGTACTAACAACACTGGCAACAACACCTTCTGCAGTACTAACAACACCTGCTGCAGTATTAACAACCCTGGCAACAACACCCGCTGCAGTACTAACAACACTGGCAACAACACCCGCTGCAGTATTAACAACACTGGCAACAACACCTGCTGCAGTATTAACAACACTGGCAGCAACACCCCCTGCAGTATTAGCAACACTGGCAACAACACCTGCTGCAGTACTAACAACACTGGCAACAACACCCGCTGCAGTATTAACAACACCCGCTGTAGTACTAACAACACTGGCAACAATACCTGCTGCAGTATTAACAACACTGGCAACAACACCTGCTGCAGTACTAACAACACTGACAACACCCGCTGCAGTATTAACAACACTAGCAACAACACCAGCTGCAGTATTAACGACACTGGCAACAACACCCGCTGCAGTAATAACAACACTGTCAACAACACATGCTGCAGTATTATCAACACTGGCAACAACACCTGCTGCAGTATTACCAACACTGGCAACAACACCCGCTGCAGTACTAACAACACTGGCAACAACTCCCGCTGCAGTATTAACAACACTGGCAACAACACCTGCTGCAGTATTAACAACACTGGCAACAACACCCACTGCAGTACTAACAACACTGGCAACAACACCCGCTGCAGTATTAACACTGGCAACAACACCTGCTGCAGTACTAACAACACTGGCAACAACACCTTCTGCAGTACTAACAACACCTGCTGCAGTATTAACAACCCTGGCAACAACACCCGCTGCAGTACTAACAACACTGGCAACAACACCCGCTGCAGTATTAACAATACTGGCAACAACACCTGCTGCAGTATTTACAACACTGGCAACAACACCCGCTGCAGTACTAACAACACTGACTACACCCGCTGCAGTATTAACAACACTGGCAACAACACCTGCTGCAGTATTAACGACACTGACAACAACACCCGCTGCAATACTAACAACACTGGCAACAACACCTGCTGCAGTATTAACAACACTGGCAACAACACCTGCTGCAGTATTAACAACACTGGCAACAACACCTGCTGCAGTACTAACAACACTGGCAACAACACCCGCTGCAGTACTAACAACACTGGCAACACCATCCGCTGCAGTACTAACAACACTGGCAACAACACCCGGTGCAGTATTAACAACACTGGCAACAACACCCGCTGCAGTATTAACAACACTGGCAACAACACCTGCTGCAGTATTAACAACACTGGCAACAACACCCGCTGCAGTACTAACAACACTGGCAATAACACCTGCTGCAGTATTAACAACACTGGCAACAGCACCTGCTGCAGTATTAACAACACTGACAACACCCGCTGCAGTATTAACAACACTGGCAACAACACCTGCTGCAGTATTAACGACACTGGCAACAACACCCGCTGCAGTACTAACAACACTGGCAACAACACCTGCTACAGTATTACCAACACTGGCAACAACACCTGCAGTATTAACAACACTGGCAACAACTGCTGCAGTATTAACAACACTGGCAACAACACCTGCTGCAGTACAAACAACACTGGCAACAACACCCGCTGCAGTACTAACAACACTGGCAACAACATCCGCTGCAGTACTAACAACACTGGCAACAACACCCGCTGCTGTATTATTAACAAAACTGGCAACAACACCCGCTGCAGTATTAACAACACTGGCACCAACACCCGCTGTAGTACTAACAACACTGGCAACAACACCTGCTGCAGTACTAACAACACTGGCAACAACACCTGCTGCTGTACTAACAACACTGGCAAAAACACCCGCTGCAGTACTAACAACTCCGGCAACAACACCCGCTGCAGTACTAACAACACTGGCCACAACACCCGCTGCAGTACTAATAACACTGGCAACAACACCCGCTGCAGTACTAACAACACCTGCTGCAGTACTAACAACACAGGCAACAACACCTGCTGCAGTACTAACAACACCTGCTGCAGTACTAACAACACCTGCTGCAGTACTAACAACACCTGGTGCAGTACTAACAACACCTGCTGCAGTACTAACAAAACTGGCAAGAACACCTGCTGCAGTACTAACAACACTGTCAACAACACCTGCTGCAGTACTAACAACACCTGCTGCAGTACTAACAACACCTGCTGCAGTACTAACAACACCTGCTGCAGTACTAACAACACCTGCTGCAGTACTAACAACACCTGCTGCAGTACTAACAACACCTGCTGCAGTACTAACAACACTGGCAACAACACCCGCTGCAGTACTAACAACACAGGCAACAACACCTGCTGCAGTACTAACAACACTGGCAATAACACCTGCTGCAGTACTAACAACACCTGCTGCAGTACTAACAACACCTGCTGCAGTACTAACAACACTGGCAACAACACCCGCTGCAGTATTAACAACACTGGCAACAACACCTGCTGCAGTATTAACAACACTGGCAACAACACCCGCTGCAGTACTAACAACACTGGCAACAACACCCGCTGCAGTACTAACAACACTAGCAACAACACCTGCTGCAGTATTAACAACACTGGCAACAACACCCGCTGTAGTACTAACAACACTGACAACACCCGTTGTAGTACTAACAACTCTGGCCAACAACACACGCTGCAGTATTAGCAACACTGGCAACAACACCCGCTGCAGTACTAACAACACTGGCAACAACACCCGCTGCAGTATTAACAACACTGGCAACAACACCTGCTGCAGTATTAACAACACTGGCAACAACACCTGCTGCAATACTAACAACACTGACAACACCCGCTGCAGTATTAACAACACTAGCAACAACACCTGCTGCAGTATTAACGACACTGGCAACAACACCCGCTGCAGTACTAACAACATTGGCAACAACACCTGCTGCAGTATTAACAACACTGGCAACAACACCTGCTGCAGTATTACCAACACTGGCAACAACACCCGCTGCAGTACTAACAACACTGGCAACAACTCCCGCTGCAGTATTAACAACACTGGCAACAACACCTGCTGCAGTATTAACAACACTGGCAACAACACCTACTGCAGTACTAACAACACTAGCAACAACACCCGCTGCAGTATTAACACTGGCAACAACACCTGCTGCAGTACTAACAACACTGGCAACAACACCTTCTGCAGTACTAACAACACCTGCTGCAGTATTAACAACCCTGGCAACAACACCCGCTGCAGTACTAACAACACTGGCAACAACACCCGCTGCAGTATTAACAATACTGGCAACAACACCTGCTGCAGTATTTACAACACTGGCAACAACACCTGCTGCAGTACTAACAACACTGGCAACAACACCCGCTGCAGTACTAACAACACTGGCAACACCATCCGCTGCAGTACTAACAACACTGGCAACAACACCCGCTGCAGTATTAATAACACTGGCAACAACACCCGCTGCAGTATTAACAACACTGGCAACAACACCTGCTGCAGTATTAACAACACTGGCAACAACACCCGCTGCAGTACTAACAATACTGGCAATAACACCTGCTGCAGTATTAACAACACTGGCAACAGCACCTGCTGCAGTATTAACAACACTGACAACACCCGCTGCAGTATTAACAACACTGGCAACAACACCTGCTGCAGTATTAACGACACTGGCAACAACACCCGCTGCAGTACTAACAACACTGGCAACAACACTTGCTACAGTATTACCAACACTGGCAACAACACCTGCAGTATTAACAACACTGGCAACAACACCCGCTGCAGTATTAACAACACTGGCAACAACACCCGCTGCAGTACTAACAACACTGGCAACAACACCCGCTGCAGTAGTAACAACACTGGCAACAACACCTGCTGCAGTATTAACAACACTGGGAACAACACCCCCTGCAGTATTAGCAACACTGGCAACAACACCTGCTGCAGTACTAACAACACTGGCAGCAACACCCGCTGTAGTATTGACAACACTGGTAACAACACCCGCTGTAGTACTAACAACACTGGCAACAACACCTGCTGCAGTATTAACAACACTGGCAACAACACCTGCTGCAGTACTAAGAACACTGACAACACCCGCTGCAGTATTAACAACACTGGCAACAACACCTGCTGCAGTATTAACGACACTGGCAACAACACCCGCTGCAGTACTAACAACACTGGCAACAACACCCGCTGCAGTATTAACAATACTGGCAACAACACCTGCTGCAGTATTTACAACACTGGCAACAACACCCGCTGCAGCACTAACAACACTGACTACACCCGCTGCAGTATTAACAACACTGGCAACAACACCTGCTGCAGTATTAACGACACTGGCAACAACACCCGCTGCAGTACTAACAACACTGGCAACAACACTTGCTGCAGTATTAACAACACTGGCAACAACACCTGCTGCAGTATTACCAACACTGGCAACAATTAACACCTGCTGCAGTACTAACAACACTGGCAACAACACCCGCTGCAGTACTAACAACACTGGCAACAACATCCGCTGCAGTACTAACAACACTGGCAACAACACCCGCTGCAGTATTAACAACACTGGCAACAACACCCGCTGCAGTATTAACAACACTGGCAACAACACCTGCTGCAGTATTAACAACACTGGCAACAACACCCGCTGCACTACTAACAACACTGGCAACAACACCCGCTGCAGTATTAACAACACTGGCAACAACACCTGCTGCAGTATTAACAACACTGGCAACAACACCCGCTGCAGTACTAACAACACTGGCAATAACACCCGCTGCAGTATTAACAACACTGGCAACAACACCTGCTGTAGTATTAACAACACTGACAACACCCGCTGCAGTATTAACAACACTGGCAACAACACCTTCTGCAGTACTAACAACACCTGCTGCAGTATTAACAACACTGGCAACAACACCCGCTGCAGTACTAACAACACTGGCAACAACACCCGCTGTAGTATTAACAATACTGGCAACAACACCTGCTGCAGTATTTACAACACTGGCAACAACACCCGCTGCAGTACTAACAACACTGGCAACAACACCTGCTGCAGTATTAACAACACTGGCAACAACACCTGCTGCAGTACAAACAACACTGGCAACAACACCCGCTGCAGTACTAACAACACTGGCAACAACATCCGCTGCAGTACTAACAACACTGGCAACAACACCCGCTGCAGTATTAACAACACTGGCAACAACACCCGCTGCAGTATTAACAACACTGGCAACAACACCCGCTGTAGTACTAACAACACTGGCAACAACACCTACTGCAGTACTAACAACACTGGCAACAACACCTGCTGCTGTACTAACAACACTGGCAACAACACCCGCTGCAGTACTAACAACTCTGGCAACAACACCCGCTGCAGTACTAACAACACTGGCCACAACACCCGCTGCAGTACTAACAACACTGGCAACAACACCCGCTGCAGTACTAACAACACCTGCTGCAGTACTAACAACACTGGCAACAACACCTGCTGCAGTTCTAACAACACCTGCTGCAGTACTAACAACACCTGCTGCATTACTAACAACACTGGCAACAACACCCGCTGCAGTATTAACAATACTGGCAACAACACCTGCTGCAGTATTTACAACACTGGCAACAACACCCGCTGCAGTACTAACAACACTGACTACCCCCGCTGCAGTATTAACAACACTGGCAACAACACCTGCTGCAGTATTAACGACACTGGCAACAACACCCGCTGCAGTACTAACAACACTGGCAACAACACCTGCTGCAGTATTAACAACACTGGCAACAACACCTGCTGCAGTACAAACAACACTGGCAACAACACCCGCTGCAGTACTAACAACACTGGCAACAACATCCGCTGCAGTACTAACAACACTGGCAACAACACCCGCTGCAGTATTAATAACACTGGCAACAACACCCGCTGCAGTATTAACAACACTGGCAACAACACCCGCTGTAGTACTAACAACACTGGCAACAACACCTGCTGCAGTACTAACAACACTGGCAACAACACCTGCTGCTGTACTAACAACACTGGCAACAACACCCGCTGCAGTACTAACAACTCTGGCAACAACACCCGCTGCAGTACTAACAACACTGGCCACAACACCCGCTGCAGTACTAACAACACTGGCAACAACACCCGCTGCAGTACTAACAACACCTGCTGCAGTACTAACAACACTGGCAACAACACCTGCTGCAGTACTAACAACACCTGCTGCAGTACTAACAACACCTGGTGCAGTACTAACAACACCTGCTGCAGTACTAACAAAACTGGCAAGAACACCTGCTGCAGTAATAACAACACTGGCAACAACACCTGCAGTACTAACAACACCTGCTGCAGTACTAACAACACCTGCTGCAGTACTAACAACACTGGCAACAACACCCGCTGCAGTACTAACAACACAGGCAACAACACCTGCTGCAGTACTAACAACACTGGCAATAACACCTGCTGCAGTACTAACAACACCTGCTGCAGTACTAACAACACCTGCTGCAGTACTAACAACACTGGCAACAACACCTGCTGCAGTATTAACAACACTGGCAACAACACCCGCTGCAGTACTAACAATACTGGCAATAACACCTGCTGCAGTATTAACAACACTGGCAACAGCACCTGCTGCAGTATTAACAACACTGACAACACCCGCTGCAGTATTAACAACACTGGCAACAACACCTGCTGCAGTATTAACGACACTGGCAACAACACCCGCTGCAGTACTAACAACACTGGCAACAACACTTGCTACAGTATTACCAACACTGGCAACAACACCTGCAGTATTAACAACACTGGCAACAACACCCGCTGCAGTATTAACAACACTGGCAACAACACCCGCTGCAGTACTAACAACACTGGCAACAACACCCGCTGCAGTAGTAACAACACTGGCAACAACACCTGCTGCAGTATTAACAACACTGGGAACAACACCCCCTGCAGTATTAGCAACACTGGCAACAACACCTGCTGCAGTACTAACAACACTGGCAGCAACACCCGCTGTAGTATTAACAACACTGGTAACAACACCCGCTGTAGTACTAACAACACTGGCAACAACACCTGCTGCAGTATTAACAACACTGGCAACAACACCTGCTGCAGTACTAAGAACACTGACAACACCCGCTGCAGTATTAACAACACTGGCAACAACACCTGCTGCAGTATTAACGACACTGGCAACAACACCCGCTGCAGTACTAACAACACTGGCAACAACACCCGCTGCAGTATTAACAATACTGGCAACAACACCTGCTGCAGTATTTACAACACTGGCAACAACACCCGCTGCAGCACTAACAACACTGACTACACCCGCTGCAGTATTAACAACACTGGCAACAACACCTGCTGCAGTATTAACGACACTGGCAACAACACACGCTGCAGTACTAACAACACTGGCAACAACACTTGCTGCAGTATTAACAACACTGGCAACAACACCTGCTGCAGTATTACCAACACCGGCAACAATTAACACCTGCTGCAGTACTAACAACACTGGCAACAACACCCGCTGCAGTACTAACAACACTGGCAACAACATCCGCTACAGTACTAACAACACTGGCAACAACACCCGCTGCAGTATTAACAACACTGGCAACAACACCCGCTGCAGTATTAACAACACTGGCAACAACACCTGCTGCAGTATTAACAACACTGGCAACAACACCCGCTGCACTACTAACAACACTGGCAACAACACCCGCTGCAGTATTAACAACACTGGCAACAACACCTGCTGCAGTATTAACAACACTGGCAACAACACCCGCTGCAGTACTAACAACACTGTCAATAACACCCGCTGCAGTATTAACAACACTGGCAACAACACCTGCTGTAGTATTAACAACACTGACAACACCCGCTGCAGTATTAACAACACTGGCAACAACACCTTCTGCAGTACTAACAACACCTGCTGCAGTATTAACAACACTGGCAACAACACCCGCTGCAGTACTAACAACACTGGCAACAACACCCGCTGTAGTATTAACAATACTGGCAACAACACCTGCTGCAGTATTTACAACACTGGCAACAACACCCGCTGCAGTACTAACAACACTGGCAACAACACCTGCTGCAGTATTAACAACACTGGCAACAACACCTGCTGCAGTACAAACAACACTGGCAACAACACCCGCTGCAGTACTAACAACACTGGCAACAACATCCGCTGCAGTACTAACAACACTGGCAACAACACCCGCTGCAGTATTAACAACACTGGCAACAACACCCGCTGCAGTATTAACAACACTGGCAACAACACCCGCTGTAGTACTAACAACACTGGCAACAACACCTACTGCAGTACTAACAACACTGGCAACAACACCTGCTGCTGTACTAACAACACTGGCAACAACACCCGCTGCAGTACTAACAACTCTGGCAACAACACCCGCTGCAGTACTAACAACACTGGCCACAACACCCGCTGCAGTACTAACAACACTGGCAACAACACCCGCTGCAGTACAAACAACACCTGCTGCAGTACTAACAACACTGGCAACAACACCTGCTGCAGTTCTAACAACACCTGCTGCAGTACTAACAACACCTGCTGCATTACTAACAACACTGGCAACAACACCCGCTGCAGTATTAACAATACTGGCAACAACACCTGCTGCAGTATTTACAACACTGGCAACAACACCCGCTGCAGTACTAACAACACTGATCACACCCGCTGCAGTATTAACAACACTGGCAACAACACCTGCTGCAGTATTAACGACACTGGCAACAACACCCGCTGCAGTACTAACAACACTGGCAACAACACCTGCTGCAGTATTAACAACACTGGCAACAACACCTGCTGCAGTACAAACAACACTGGCAACAACACCCGCTGCAGTACTAACAACACTGGCAACAACATCCGCTGCAGTACTAACAACACTGGCAACAACACCCGCTGCAGTACTAATAACACTGGCAACAACACCCGCTGCAGTATTAACAACACTGGCAACAACACCCGCTGTAGTACTAACAACACTGGCAACAACACCTGCTGCAGTACTAACAACACTGGCAACAACACCTGCTGCTGTACTAACAACACTGGCAACAACACCCGCTGCAGTACTAACAACTCTGGCAACAACACCCGCTGCAGTACTAACAACACTGGCCACAACACCCGCTGCAGTACTAACAACACTGGCAACAACACCCGCTGCAGAACTAACAACACCTGCTGCAGTACTAACAACACTGGCAACAACACCTGCTGCAGTACTAACAACACCTGCTGCAGTACTAACAACACCTGCTGCAGTACTAACAACACCTGGTGCAGTACTAACAACACCTGCTGCAGTACTAACAAAACTGGCAAGAACACCTGCTGCAGTACTAACAACACTGGCAACAACACCTGCTGCAGTACTAACAACACCTGCTGCAGTACTAACAACACCTGCTGCAGTACTAACAACACTGGCAACAACACCCGCTGCAGTACTAACAACACAGGCAACAACACCTGCTGCAGTACTAACAACACTGGCAATAACACCTGCTGCAGTACTAACAACACCTGCTGCAGTACTAACAACACCTGCTGCAGTACTAACAACACTGGCAACAACACCTGCTGCAGTATTAACAACACTGGCAACAACACCTGCTGCAGTACTAACAACACCTGCTGCAGTACTAACAACACAGGCAACAACACCCGCTGCAGTACTAACAACACTGGCAACAACACCCGCTGCAGTATTAACAACACTGGCAACAACACCCGCTGCAGTATTAACAACACTGGCAACAACACCCGCTGCAGTACTAACAACACTGGCAACAACACCCGCTGCGGTACTAACAACACTAGCAACAACACCTGCTGCAGTATTAACAACACTGGCAACAACACCCGCTGTAGTACTAACAACACTGACAACACCCGTTGTAGTACTAACAACTCTGGCAACAACACCCGCTGCAGTATTAGCAACACTGGCAACAACACCCGCTGCAGTACTAACAACACTGGCAACAACACCCGCTGCAGTATTAACAACACTGGCAACAACACCTGCTGCAGTATTAACAACACTGGCAACAACACCTGCTGCAGTACTAACAACACTGACAACACCCGCTGCAGTCCTAACAACACTGGCAACAACACCTGCTACAGTATTACCAACACTGGCAACAACACCTGCAGTATTAACAACACTGGCAACAACACCTGCTGCAGTATTAACAACTATAGCAACAACACCTGCTGCAGTACTCACAACACTGGCAACAACACCCGCTGCAGTACTAACAACTCTGGCAACAACACCCGCTGCAGTATTAACAACACTGGCAACAACACCCGCTGCAGTACTAACAACACTGGCAACAACACCCGCTGCAGTAGTAACATCACTGGCAACAACACCTGCTGCAGTATTAACAACACTGGGAACAACACCTTCTGCAGTACTAACAACACCTGCTGCAGTATTAACAACCCTGGCAACAACACCCGCTGCAGTACTAACAACACTGGCAACAACACCCGCTGCAGTATTAACAATACTGGCAACAACACCTGCTGCAGTATTCACAACACTGGCAACAACACCCGCTGCAGTACTAACAACACTGACTACACCCGCTGCAGTATTAACAACACTGGCAACAACACCTGCTGCAGTATTAACGACACTGACAACAACACCCGCTGCAATACTAACAACACTGGCAACAACACCTGCTGCAGTATTAACAACACTGGCAACAACACCTGCTGCAGTATTAACAACACTGGCAACAACACCTGCTGCAGTACTAACAACACTGGCAACAACACCCGCTGCAGTACTAACAACACTGGCAACAACACCTGCTGCGGTATTAACAACACTGGCAACAACACCTGCTGCAGTACAAACAACACTGGCAACAACACCCGCTGCAGTACTAACAACACTGGCAACAACATCCGCTGCAGTACTAACAACACTGGCAACAACACCCGCTGCAGTATTAATAACACTGGCAACAACACCCGCTGCAGTATTAACAACACTGGCAACAACACCCGCTGTAGTACTAACAACACTGGCAACAACACCTGCTGCAGTACTAACAACACTGGCAACAACACCTGCTGCTGTACTAACAACACTGGCAACAACACCCGCTGCAGTACTAACAACTCTGGCAACAACACCCGCTGCAGTACTAACAACACTGGCCACAACACCCGCTGCAGTACTAACAACACTGGCAACAACACCCGCTGCAGTACTAACAACACCTGCTGCAGTACTAACAACACTGGCAACAACACCTGCTGCAGTACTAACAACACCTGCTGCAGTACTAACAACACCTGCTGCAGTACTAACAACACCTGGTGCAGTACTAACAACACCTGCTGCAGTACTAACAAAACTGGCAAGAACACCTGCTGCAGTACTAACAACACTGGCAACAACACCTGCTGCAGTACTAACAACACCTGCTGCAGTACTAACAACACCTGCTGCAGTACTAACAACACCTGCTGCAGTACTAACAACACTGGCAACAACACCCGCTGCAGTACTAACAACACAGGCAACAACACCTGCTGCAGTACTAACAACACTGGCAATAACACCTGCTGCAGTACTAACAACACCTGCTGCAGTACTAACAACATCTGCTGCAGTACTAACAACACTGGCAACAACACCTGCTGCAGTATTAACAACACTGGCAACAACACCTGCTGCAGTACTAACAACACCTGCTGCAGTACTAACAACACAGGCAACAACACCCGCTGCAGTACTAACAACACTGGCAACAACACCCGCTGCAGTATTAACAACACTGGCAACAACACCCGCTGCAGTATTAACAACACTGGCAACAACACCCGCTGCAGTACTAACAACACTGGCAACAACACCCGCTGCAGTACTAACAACACTAGCAACAACACCTGCTGCAGTATTAACAACACTGGCAACAACACCCGCTGTAGTACTAACAACACTGACAACACCCGTTGTAGTACTAACAACTCTGGCAACAACACCCGCTGCAGTATTAGCAACACTGGCAACAACACCCGCTGCAGTACTAACAACACTGGCAACAACACCCGCTGCAGTATTAACAACACTGGCAACAACACCTGCTGCAGTATTAACAACACTGGCAACAACACCTGCTGCAGTACTAACAACACTGACAACACCCGCTGCAGTACTAACAACACTGGCAACAACACCTGCTACAGTATTACCAACACTGGCAACAACACCTGCAGTATTAAGAACACTTGCAACAACACCTGCTGCAGTATTAACAACTATGGCAACAACACCTGCTGCAGTACTAACAACACTGGCAACAACACCCGCTGCAGTACTAACAACTCTGGCAACAACACCCGCTGCAGTATTAACAACACTGGCAACAACACCCGCTGCAGTACTAACAACACTGGCAACAACACCCGCTGCAGTAGTAACAACACTGGCAACAACACCTGCTGCAGTATTAACAACACTGGGTACAACACCTTCTGCAGTACTAACAACACCTGCTGCAGTATTAACAACCCTGGCAACAACACCCGCTGCAGTACTAACAACACTGGCAACAACACCCGCTGCAGTATTAACAATACTGGCAACAACACCTGCTGCAGTATTCACAACACTGGCAACAACACCCGCTGCAGTACTAACAACACTGACTACACCCGCTGCAGTATTAACAACACTGGCAACAACACCTGCTGCAGTATTAACGACACTGACAACAACACCCGCTGCAATACTAACAACACTGGCAACAACACCTGCTGCAGTATTAACAACACTGGCAACAACACCCGCTGCAGTACTAACAACACTGGCTATAACACCTGCTGCAGTATTAACAACACTGGCAACAGCACCTGCTGCAGTATTAACAACACTGACAACACCCGCTGCAGTATTAACAACACTGGCAACAACACCTGCTGCAGTATTAACGACACTGGCAACAACACCCGCTGCAGAACTAACAACACTGGCAACAACACCTGCTGCAGTATTACCAACACTGGCAACAACACCTGCAGTATTAACAACACTGGCAACAACACCTGCTGCAGTATTAACAACTATGGCAACAACACCTGCTGCAGTACTAACAACACTGGCAACAACACCCGCTGCAGTACTAACAACTCTGGCAACAACACCCGCTGCAGTATTAACAACACTGGCAACAACACCCGCTGCAGTACTAACAACACTGGCAACAACACCCGCTGCAGTATTAACAACACTGGCAACAACACCTGCTGCAGTATTAACAACACTGGGAACAACACCCCCTGCAGTATTAGCAACACTGGCAACAACACCTGCTGCAGTACTAACAACACTGGCAGCAACACCCGCTGCAGTATTACCAACACTGGTAACAACACCCGCTGTAGTACTAACAACACTGGCAACAACACCTGCTGCAGTATTAACAACACTGGCAACAACACCTGCTGCAGTACTAAGAACACTGACAACACCCGCTGCAGTATTAACAACACTGGCAACAACACCTGCTGCAGTATTAACGACACTGGCAACAACACCCGCTGCAGTACTAACAACACTGGCAACAACACCTGCTGCAGTATTAACAACACTGGCAACAACACCTGCTGCAGAATTAACAACACTGGCAACAACACCCGCTGCAGTACTAACAACACTGGCCACAACACCCGCTGCAGTATTAACAACACTGGCAACAACACCTGCTGCAGTATTAACAACACTGGAAACAACACCCGCTGCAGTACTAACAACACTGGCAACCACACCCGCTGCAGTATTAACAACACTGGCAACAACACCTGCTGCAGTATTAACAACACTGGCAACAACACCTGCTGCAGTACTAACAACACTGGCAACAACACCTTCTGCAGTACTAACAACACCTGCAGCAGTATTAACAACACTGGCAACAACACCCGCTGCAGTACTAACAACACTGGCAACAACACCCGCTGCAGTATTAATACTGGCAACAACACCTGCTGCAGTATTAACAACACTGGCAACAACACCTGCTGCAGTACTAACAACACTGGCAACAACACCCGCTGCAGTACTAACAACACTGGCAACAACATCCGCTGCAGTACTAACAACACTGGCAACAACACCCGCTTCAGTATTAACAACACTGGCAACAACACCCGCTGCAGTATTAACAACTCTGGCAACAACACCCGCTGTAGTACTAACAACACTGGCAACAACACCCGCTGCAGTATTAACAACACTGGCAACAACACCTGCTGCAGTACTAACAACACTGGCAACAACACCCGCTGCAGTACTAACAACACTGGCAACAACACCCGCTGCAGTATTAACAACACTGGCAACAACACCTGCTGCAGTATTAACAACACTGGCAACAACACCTGCTGCAATATTAACAACACTGGCAACAACACCTGCTGCAATACTAACAACACTGGCAACAACACCTGCAGTACTAACAACACTGACAACAACACCTGCTGCAGTACTAACAACACTGGCAACAACACCTGCTGCTGTACTAACAACACTGGCAACAACACCCGCTGCAGTACTAACAACTCTGGCAACAACACCTGCTGCAGTACTAACAACACTGGCCACAACACCCGCTGCAGTACTAACAACACTGGCAACAACACCCGCTGCAGTACTAACAACACCTGCTGCAGTACTAACAACACTGGCAACAACACCTGCTGCAGTACTAACAACACTGGCAACAACACCTGCTGCAGTATTAACGACACTGGCAACAACACCCGCTGCAGTACTAACAACACTGGCAACAACACCTGCTGCAGTATTAACAACACTGGCAACAACACCTGCTGCAGTACAAACAACACTGGCAACAACACCCGCTGCAGTACTAACAACACTGGCAACAACATCCGCTGCAGTATTAACAACACTGGCAACAACACCCGCTGCAGTATTAATAACACTGGCAACAACACCCGCTGCAGTATTAACAACACTGGCAACAACACCCGCTGTAGTACTAACAACACTGGCAACAACACCTGCTGCAGTACTAACAACACTGGCAACAACACCTGCTGCTGTACTAACAACACTGGCAACAACACCCGCTGCAGTACTAACAACTCTGGCAACAACACCCGCTGCAGTACTAACAACACTGGCCACAACACCCGCTGCAGTACTAACAACACTGGCAACAACACCCGCTGCAGTACTAACAACACCTGCTGCAGTACTAACAACACTGGCAACAACACCTGCTGCAGTACTAACAACACCTGCTGCAGTACTAACAACACCTGCTGCAGTACTAACAACACCTGGTGCAGTACTAACAACACCTGCTGCAGTACTAACAAAACTGGCAAGAACACCTGCTGCAGTACTAACAACACTGGCAACAACACCTGCTGCAGTACTAACAACACCTGCTGCAGTACTAACAACACCTGCTGCAGTACTAACAACACTGGCAACAACACCCGCTGCAGTACTAACAACACTGGCAACAACACCTGCTGCAGTACTAACAACACTGGCAATAACACCTGCTGCAGTACTAACAACACCTGCTGCAGTACTAACAACACCTGCTGCAGTACTAACAACACTGGCAACAACACCTGCTGCAGTATTAACAACACTGGCAACAACACCTGCTGCAGTACTAACAACACCTGCTGCAGTACTAACAACACAGGCAACAACACCCGCTGCAGTACTAACAACACTGGCAACAACACCCGCTGCAGTATTAACAACACTGGCAACAACACCCGCTGCAGTATTAACAACACTGGCAACAACACCCGCTGCAGTACTAACAACACTGGCAACAACACCCGCTGCAGTACTAACAACACTAGCAACAACACCTGCTGCAGTATTAACAACACTGGCAACAACACCCGCTGTAGTACTATCAACACTGACAACACCCGTTGTAGTACTAACAACTCTGGCAACAACACCCGCTGCAGTATTAGCAACACTGGCAACAACACCCGCTGCAGTACTAACAACACTGGCAACAACACCCGCTGCAGTATTAACAACACTGGCAACAACACCTGCTGCAGTATTAACAACACTGGCAACAACACTTGCTGCAGTACTAACAACACTGACAACACCCGCTGCAGTACTAACAACACTGGCAACAACACCTGCTACAGTATTACCAACACTGGCAACAACACCTGCAGTATTAACAACACTGGCAACAACACCTGCTGCAGTATTAACAACTATGGCAACAACACCTGCTGCAGTACTAACAACACTGGCAACAACACCCGCTGCAGTACTAACAACTCTGGCAACAACACCCGCTGCAGTATTAACAACACTGGCAACAACACCCGCTGCAGTACTAACAACACTGGCAACAACACCCGCTGCAGTAGTAACAACACTGGCAACAACACCTGCTGCAGTATTAACAACACTGGGAACAACACCTTCTGCAGTACTAACAACACCTGCTGCAGTATTAACAACCCTGGCAACAACACCCGCTGCAGTACTAACAACACTGGCAACAACACCCGCTGCAGTATTAACAATACTGGCAACAACACCTGCTGCAGTATTCACAACACTGGCAACAACACCCGCTGCAGTACTAACAACACTGACTACACCCGCTGCAGTATTAACAACACTGGCAACAACACCTCCTGCAGTATTAACGACACTGACAACAACACCCGCTGCAATACTAACAACACTGGCAACAACACCTGCTGCAGTATTAACAACACTGGCAACAACACCTGCTGCAGTATTAACAACACTGGCAACAACACCTGCTGCAGTACTAACAACACTGGCAACAACTCCCGCTGCAGTACTAACAACACTGGCAACAACACCTGCTGCAGTATTAACAACACTGGCAACAACACCTGCTGCAGTACAAACAACACTGGCAACAACACCCGCTGCAGTACTAACAACACTGGCAACAACATCCGCTGCAGTACTAACAACACTGGCAACAACACCCGCTGCAGTATTAATAACACTGGCAACAACACCCGCTGCAGTATTAACAACACTGGCAACAACACCCGCTGTAGTACTAACAACACTGTCAACAACACCTGCTGCAGTACTAACAACACTGGCAACAACACCTGCTGCTGTACTAACAACACTGGCAACAACACCCGCTGCAGTACTAACAACTCTGGCAACAACACCCGCTGAAGTACTAACAACACTGGCCACAACACCCGCTGCAGTACTAACAACACTGGCAACAACACCCGCTGCAGTACTAACAACACCTGCTGCAGTACTAACAACACTGGCAACAACACCTGCTGCAGTACTAACAACACCTGCTGCAGTACTAACAACACCTGCTGCAGTACTAACAACACCTGGTGCAGTACTAACAACTGCTGCAGTACTAACAAAACTGGCAAGAACACCTGCTGCAGTACTAACAACACTGGCAACAACACCTGCTGCAGTACTAACAACACCTGCTGCAGTACTAACAACACCTGCTGCAGTACTAACAACACCTGCTGCAGTACTAACAACACTGGCAACAACACCCGCTGCAGTACTAACAACACAGGCAACAACACCTGCTGCAGTACTAACAACACTGGCAATAACACCTGCTGCAGTACTAACAACACCTGCTGCAGTACTAACAACATCTGCTGCAGTACTAACAACACTGGCAACAACACCTGCTGCAGTATTAACAACACTGGCAACAACACCTGCTGCAGTACTAACAACACCTGCTGCAGTACTAACAACACAGGCAACAACACCCGCTGCAGTACTAACAACACTGGCAACAACACCCGCTGCAGTATTAACAACACTGGCAACAACACCCGCTGCAGTATTAACAACACTGGCAACAACACCCGCTGCAGTACTAACAACACTGGCAACAACACCCGCTGCAGTACTAACAACACTAGCAACAACACCTGCTGCAGTATTAACAACACTGGCAACAACACCCGCTGTAGTACTAACAACACTGACAACACCCGTTGTAGTACTAACAACTCTGGCAACAACACCCGCTGCAGTATTAGCAACACTGGCAACAACACCCGCTGCAGTACTAACAACACTGGCAACAACACCCGCTGCAGTATTAACAACACTGGCAACAACACCTGCTGCAGTATTAACAACACTGGCAACAACACCTGCGGCAGTACTAACAACACTGACAACACCCGCTGCAGTACTAACAACACTGGCAACAACACCTGCTACAGTACTAACAACACCTGCTGCAGTACTAACAACACTGGCAACAACACCCGCTGCAGTACTAACAACACTGGCAACAACACCTGCTGCAGTACTAACAACACAGGCAACAACACCTGCTGCAGTACTAACAACACCTGCTGCAGTACTAACAAAACTGGCAACAACACCTGCTGCAGTACTAACAACACTGGCAACAACACCTGCTGCAGTACTTGCAACACCTGCTGCAGTACTAACAACACCTGCTGCAGTACTAACAACACTGGCAACAACACCTGCTGCAGTAATAACAACACCTGCTGCAGTACTAACAACACCTGCTGCAGTACTAACAATGGCAACAACACCTGCTGCAGTACTAACAACACTGGCAACAACACCTGCTGCAGTACTAACAACACCTGCTGCAGTACTAACAACACCTGCTGCAGTACTAACAACACTGGCAACAACACCCGCTGCAGTACTAACAACACTGGCAACAACACCCGCTGCAGTACTAACAACACAGGCAACAAAACCTGCTGCAGTATTAACAACACTGGCAACAACACCTGCTGCAATATTAACAACACTGGCAACAACACCTGCTGCAGTACTAACAACACTGGCAACAACACCTGCTGCAGTTCTAACAACACTGGCAACAACACCTGCAGTACTAACAACACTGGCAACAACACCTGCTGCTGTACTAACAACACTGGCAACAACACCCGCTGCAGTACTAACAACTCTGGCAACAACACCTGCTGCAGTACTATCAACACTGGCCACAACACCCGCTGCAGTACTAACAACACTGGCAACAACACCCGCTGCAGTACTAACAACACCTGCTGCAGTACTAACAACACTGGCAACAACACCTGCTGCAGTACTAACAACACTGGCAACAACTCCTGCTGCAGTACTAACAACACTGGCAACAACACCTGCTGCAGTACTAACAACACTGGCAACAACACCTGCTGCAGTACTAACAGCACCTGCTGCAGTACTAACAACACTGGCAACAACACCTGCTGCAGTACTAACAGCACCTGCTGCAGTACTAACAACACTGGCAACAACACCTGCTGCAGTACTAACAACACTGGCAAAAACACCAGCTGCAGTACTAACAACACTGGCAACAACACCTGCTGCAGTACTAACAACACTGGCAACAACACCTGCTGCAGTACTAACAACACCTGCTGCAGTACTAACAACACCTGCTGCAGTACTAACAACACTGGCAACAACACCTGCTGCAGTACTAACAACACTGGCAAAAACACCCACTGCAGTACTAACAACACTGGCAACAACACCTGCTACAGTACTAACAACACTGGCAACAACACCTGCTGCAGTACTAACAACACCTGCTGCAGTACTAACAACACCTGCTGCAGTACTAACAACACCTGCTGCAGTACTAACAACACTGGGGGCTCAACACTCAGGTGAGTGACTGGCTGCCCATCACTGCAGTGTCCTGTAAGTTATCTATGGTGACCCACCTCCCGTAAACCTCGCCCCTCCATCTTTAACATCCCTCACAGGTTATGGAACTCTGTTGTTCCATATAATTTAAGGCTATTCAGCTAAACAAACAAAACATTTACCAAAATGTCTCCCACAGAATGTCTAGTCACTGTAGCCACGCCATCCTAACCTGTCCTAGAGAGGAGTTAAAGACAAATAGTTAATACTATTTCAATATGGTAAGATCTCTCACATTTTAATATTTATGTTATGAAGTTAAACATACACACACTCATATAAACTGTTGAATAACAGTTATTGTAATATATCTGGCTGTCTTTGTGTCTTAATAGTTAACTAGTATGTCTTAAACAAACCCACAAGGGCCGTGTTGAGGGTTCGAACCTTCGTCCGAGAGGACCCCAGGCGCGCCTTAATCGACTGAGCTACGACAAGGTCAAAAGAATTGCAACCGGGAAATCCACTTGACCTACCATGGATGCTGCAGTCTCTCCAGAGAGAGACTTGGAGAGACTCTCGGAGAGACTGCAGGATCCGTGGCAGGTCAAGTTGATTTCCCGGTTGCAATTTTTTTGACCATGTCGTAACTCAGTCGATTAAGGCGCTTCTGGGATCCTCTCGGAGGTAGGTTCGAACATTCATCACGGCCCTTGTGGATTTGTTCATCTGATGCATCACGCTATTGTGGTTTCTGTGTGTAGTATAGTAATAGTGCGCTGAATTTAATACTATAAAACAAGTTTTACACATAAAATAAATTTGTTGATACACATCAATAGTTAAGTATTACAGTTGACTCAAGTTTGGAAGAAATGCATCCCTGGTACGCTGGGAACGTGAAGTATTAGCTTATAACTGCAAGTGAGGTGGATAACAAGACTAGCTGTAAGATGTGGAATAAGGCAAAGTATTATCTATACACACAGAAATCACAATAACGTGATATATCCAGATGGAATATGAATATATCAAGATCTATCTATCCGGTGTGTAAAACTCCTGTTAGGGGGGCCTCGTAGCCTGGTGGATAGCGCGCAGGACTCGTAATTCTGTGGCGCGGGTTCGATTCCCGCACGAGGCAGAAACAAATGGGCAAAGTTTCTTTCACCCTGAATACCCCTGTTACCTAGCAGTAAATAGGTACCGGGGTGTTAGTCAGCTGTCACGGGCTGCTTCCTGGGGGTGGAGGCCTGGTCAAGGACCGGGCCTCGGGGACACTATAAAGCCCCAAAATCAACTCAAGATAACCTCAAGATAGGCTTCGGAGAAGCTTCGGGATCCTCATGAGGGCAGTAGCACTCCAGGTTCCAATTCTTTTGACCATGTCTTGGTACAGTTGACTAAGGAGAAGCTGGGGGACATCCCGTGCGTAGGTTCGAACCCTCATCACGGCCCTTGTGGAATTGTTCAAAGTATTATCTATTTTACAATACAAGAAACATTGGTCCACGAAACAAAGTCTGTTATTAATTTCATTATATCGCATGAACACTTATGAACACACAAGGGAAATCAATGACTTGGAACGGGAAGCGGAGCCCAGGAATCTTATCTTATATTCTGTCGAAAATATGACTGTTTAAGATTTCGTAAATTTTGAACGACCTTGCCAGAGATTCACCCTTTTTAGGGGTGATGGTGGATAGCACACTTTGACCCAACATGAGACAAAGCCAAAAATCGAACACCCAGCGATTCATTCCGCACCCAACGGAACGGGTACAGAGTACCCGTTCCGCTGTCCCGCTAGAATGGGTAGACTAGACCTGTACCCGCTAGAATGGGTAGACTAGACCAGTACCCGCTAGAATGGGTACTTTGCATCACACACTTACGCCCACACTCAGATCCCAATGACCTCACAATGGTGTGATATATCAATAAAAATAATTTTGAGGCAATTGAGCGACTTCAGCTCCATTGTGTTGAGTGTGGACGCCATTACTCTAGGCCAGAGTGAGGTCGGGTCGAGGGGAACACCCTGGTTGGACTCCTGTTCCGGGCCTCCAGAACCTCCCAGTGAACCTCCCAGTGAACCTCCCAACCCAAGACTATTCAGTCGTCTTGTGTTGGTCGACTTGTTACACCATGGTGGCCGAGTCTGTGAAGCCAGGTGTCTGGGAATCATCAAAGAGTTTAAGTCACTTCATTGCGTTAAAATTATTTTCATTGATATAACTCGCTATGGTGATTTCATTGCGATATACAATGTATATCTCAATGAAATTATAAACATTGAATATCGCTCACATACAATGTTTTGCAGGTGGGAGCAGAGAGGTGTATCGTACACGATATACGACAAAACAAAATTTGACTCCAATATGCGGACTTCGCAGAGTTTGTTTGATATGAGCGAAACTTGACCGGTACACAACGGTTCCGTAATAGAGTTGGTGAGAATATAATTAAACTGGGTCTCACTGTTATTAGGAATTTATTTAATGAAAAGGGGAACAGGAATTCAGCTAGTTAATATCCAGAGTGTGTGCGTGCGTGCGTGCGTGCGCGCGTGTGTGTGTGTACTCACCTAGTTGTACTCACCTAGTTGTGCTTGCGGGGGTTGAGCTCTGGCTCTTTGGTCCCGCCTCTCAACCGTCAATCAACAGGTGTAGAGATTCCTGAGCCTATTGGGCTCTATCATATCTACACTTGAAACTGTGTATGGAGTCAGCCTCCACCACATCACTTCCTAATGCATTCCATTTGACAACCACTCTGACACTAAAAAAGTTCTTTCTAATGTCTCTGTGGCTCATTTAGGCGCTCAGTTTCCACCTGTGTCCCCGTGTGCGTGTGCCCCTTTTGTTAAATAGCCTGTCTTTATCTACCCTATCAATTCCATTGAGAATCTTGAATGTGGTGATCATGTCCCCCCTAACTCTTCTGTCTTCCAGCGAAGTGAGGTTTAATTTCCGTAGTCTCTCCTCGTAGCTCATACCTCTCAGCTCGGGTACTAGTCTGGTGGCAAATCTTTGAACCTTTTCCAATTTAGTCTTATCCTTGACTAGATATGGACTCCATGCTGGGGCTGCATACTCCAGGATTGGCCTAACATATGTGGTATACAAAGTTCTGAATGATTATTTACACAAATTTCTGAATGCCGTTCGTATGTTGGCCAGCCTGGCATATGCCGCTGATGTTATCCTCTTGATATGTGCTGCAGGAGACAGGTCTGGCGTGATATCATCTCCCAAGTCTTTTTCTTTCTCTGACTCCTGAAGAATTTCCACTCCCAGATAATACCTTGTATTTGGCCTCCTGCTCCCTGCACCTATCTTCATTATATTACATTTGGTTGGGTTAAACTCTAACAACCACTTGTTCGACCATTCCTGCAGTTTGTCTAGGTCTTCTTGAAGCCTCAAACAGTCCTCTTCTGTCTTAATCCTTCTCATAATTTTGGCATCGTCCGCAAACATTGAGAAAAATTATTCTATACCCTCCGGGAGATCATTTACATATATCAGAAACAAGATAGGACCGAGTACAGAGCCCTGTGGGACTCCACTGGTGACTTCACGCCAATCGGAGGTCTCACCCCTCACTGTAACTCTCTGCTTCCTATTGCTTAGGTACTCCCTTATCCACTGGGGCACCTTACCAGCTACACCTGCCTGTCTCTCCAGCTTATGTACCAGCCTCTTATGCGGTACTGTGTCAAAGGCTTTCCGACAATCCAAGAAAATGCAGTCTGCCCAGCCCTCTCTTTCTTGCTTAATCTGTATTACCTGGTCATAGAAGTCTATTAATTCTATGACCAGGTTCAGGGAGGGTAAATCTTGCCAGTCAGGCAAGATTTACCCTCCCTGAACCCATGTTGTCGATTTGTCACGAAGTCCCTTCTCTCCAGATGTGCTACCATGTTTTTTCTCACGATCTTCTCCATCACCTTGCATGGTATACAAGTTAAGGACACTGGCCTGTAGTTCAGTGCCTCTTGCCGGTCGCCCTTTTTGTATATTGGGACCACATTCGCCGTCTTCCATATTTCTGGTAGGTCTCCCGTCTCCAGTGACCTACTATACACTATGGAGAGTGGCAAGCAAAGTGCCTCTGCACACTCTTTCAGTACCCATGGCGAGATCCCGTCTGGACCAACAGCCTTTCTAACATCCAGATCAAGCAGGTGTCTCTTGACCTCTTCTCTCGTAATTTCAAACTCTTCCAAGGCCGCCTAGTTTACTTCCCTTTCTCCTAGCACAGTGACCTCACCTTGTTCTGTTGTGAAGACCTCTTGGAACCTCTTGTTGAGTTCATCACACACCTCTTTGCCATTCTCTGTATGCCTGTCCTCGCCTGTTCTAAGTTTCAATACCTGTTCTTTCAATGTTGTTTTCCTTCTGATGTGACTGTGGAGTAGCTTTGGTTCGGTCTTGGCTTTGTTTGCTATATCATTTTCATAACTTTTCTCTGCTTCTCTTCTCACCCTGACATACTCATTCCTGGTTCTCTGGTATCTCTCTCTGCTTTCTGGTGTTCTGTTATTCCGGAAGTTCCTCCAACCCCTTTTGTTCAGTTTCTTCGCTTCCATACATGCTCTATTATACCATGGAGTCTTCTTTTGCTTCTTGGATTTTTCCTTTTTCGCCGGGATGTATCTGCTTACTGCCTCCTGACACTTTTGGGTGACATAGTCCATCATATCTTGTACAGACTAAGCTCTGAGGTCTGTGTCCCAAGGTATTTCCCTTAGGAAGCTTCTCATCTCCTCATAATTTCCCTTTCGTTATGCCAGCCTTTTGTTTCCTAGTTCTTTTTTGGGGGGATAATTCGTAGCTCTACCAGGTACTCAAAGTTCAATACACTGTGATCACTCATTCCCAAGGGCGCTTCCATCTTGACTTCCCTTATATCCCACTCATTTAGGGTAAATATCAGATCAAGCATTGCTGGTTCATCCTCTCCTCTCATTCTTGTTGGATCCTTGATGTGCTGGCTTAGAAAGTTTCTTGTTGCCACGTCCAGCAGCTTAGCTCTCCATGTTTCTGGTCCTCCATGCGGGTGTGTGTGTGTGTGTGTGTGTGTGTGTGTGTGTGTGTGTGTGTACTCACCTATTTGTATTCACCTATTCGTGCTTGCGGGGGTTGAGCTTTGGCTCTTTGGTCCCACCTCTCAACTGTCAATCAACTGGGGGCTCACGTTCCTGAGCCTACTGGGCTCTATCATATCTACATTTGAAACTGTGTATGGAGTCCGCCTCCACCACATCACTGCCTAATGCATTTCATCCGTTAACTAGTCTGACACTGAAAAAGTTACTTCTAATGTCACTGTGGCTCATGTGGGTACTCAGTTTCCATCTGTGTCCCTTTGTTCGTGTACCACAAGTGTTGAATAGTTTATCCTTGTTTACCCGGTCGATTCCTCTGAGGATTTTGTAGTTTGTGATCATGTCTCCCCTTACTCTTCTGTCCTCCTGGGTCGTAAGGTGCATTTCCCGCAGCCTTTCCTCGTAACTCATGCCTCTTAGTTCTGGGACTAGTCTAGTGGCATACCTTTGGACTTTATCCAGCTTCGTCTTGTGCTTGACAAGGTACGGGATCCATGCTGGGGTCGCATACTCCAGGATTGGTCTTACATATGTGGTGTACAAGATTCTGAATGATTACTTACACAGGTTCCTGAACGCTGTTCTGATGTTAGCCAGCCTCGCATATGCCGCAGACGTTATTCTTTTTATATGGGCTACAGGAGACAGGTTTGGTGTGATATCAATTCCTAGATCTTTCTCTCAGTCCGTTTCATTAAGTACTTCATCTCCTATTCTGTATTCTGTGTCTGGCCTCCTGTTTCCACTGCCTAGTTTCCTTACATTGCATTTATCCCGGTTGAACTTCAACCGCCATTTGTTGGACCATTCACTCGGTCTGTCTAGGTCATCTTGTAGCCTCCTACTCTCATCCTCTGTTTCAATTCTCCTCATAATTTTTGCATCAACAGCAATTATTGAGAGAAACGATTATATACCCTCTGGGAGACCATTTACATATATGAGAAACAGTATAGGTCCAAGGACTGACCCCTGCAGGGCTCCACTTGAAACGTCTCGCCAATCTGAGACCTCACCCCTCACACTGACTCGTTGTGTCCTGTTGCTTAGGTACTCCTTTATTCAATGGATTACCTTCCCTTTTACACCAGCCTGCATCTCCAGCTTTTTCACTAGCCTGTTGTGTGGTACTGTATCAAAGGCTTTCTGGCAATCCGAAAATATGCACTCTGCCCAACCTTCTCTTTCTTGCCTGATTTGTGTTGCCTAGTCGTATGTGTGTCCTGGTGTGTGTGTGTGTGTGTGTGTGTACTCACCTAGTTCTCACCTAGTTGTGTTTGCGGGGGTAGAGCTCTGGCTCTTTGGTCCCGCCTCTCAACCGTCAATCAACAGGTGTACAGATTCCTGAACCTATCGGGCTCTGTCATATCTACACTTGAAACTGTGTATGGAGTCAGCCTCCACCTGAGGCTGACTCACACATACACACACACACACGACTCACACACACACACACACACCTGTGTGTGTGTGTGTGTGTGTGTGTGTGTGTGTGTGTGTGTGTGTGTGTGTGTGTGTGTGTGTGTGTGTGTATGTGTGTGTTTGTGTACACTAACCTAGTTGTTGTGCTTGCGGGGGTTGAGCTCTGGCTCTTTGATCCCGCCTATCAACTGTCCACTGGTGTACAGGTTCCTGAGCCTACTGGGCTCTATCATATCTACACTTGAAACTGTGTATGGAGTCTGCCTCCACCACATCATTTCCTATTGCATTCCATTTGTCTACTTCTCTACCACTGATTTTTTTTTAATATCTCTGCGGCTCATTTGGGCCCTCAGTTTCCACCTGTGTCCCCTAGTGCGTGTGCCCCATGTGTTAAATAGTCTGTCCTTTTCTACCCTATCAATCCCTCTGATAATCTTGCATGTGGTGATCATGTCCCCTCTAACTCTTCTGTCTCCCAGTGTGTGTGCGTGTGCGTGTGTGTGTGTGCGTGTGCGTGTGCGTGTGTGTGTGTGTGTGTGTGTGTGTGTGTGTGTGTGTGTGTGTGTGTGTGTGTGTGTGTGTGTGTGTGTATGTACTCACCTAGTTGTGTTTGCGGGGGTTGAGCTCTGGCTCTTTGGTCCCGCCTCTCAACCGTCAATCAACTGATGTACAGATTCCTGAGCCTACTGGGCTCTGTCATATCTACATTTGAAACTGTGTATGGAGTCAGCCTCCACCACATCACTGCCTAATGCATTCCATTTACTAACTACTCTGACACTGAAAAAGATCTTTCTAACGTCCCTGTTTCTCATGTGGGTACTCAGATTCCACCTGTGTTCCCTTATTCGTGTACTACCACTGTTGAATAGTTTATCCTTGTATACCCTGGCGATTCCCCCGTGGACATTGAAGGTAGTGATCATGTCTCCTCTTTCTCTTGGGTCTTCCAGTGTCGTAAGGTGCATTTCCCGAAGGCTTTCCTCGTAACTTTTGCCTCTTAGTACTAGGACTAGTCTAGTGGCATACCTCTGAACATTTTCCAGCTGCGTCTTGTGTTTGACAAAGTACGGGATCCATGCTGGGGCCGCATACTCCGGGATTGGTCTTACATATGTGGTAAACAAGATTCTCAATGATTCCTTACACAGGTTCCTGAACGCTGTTCTGATGTTATCCAGCCTCGCATATGCCGTAGACGTAATTTTATTTTTGTGGGCTTCAGGAGACAGGTTTGGTGTGATATCAACTCCTAGATCTTTCTCTCTGTCCGTTTCATTTAGTACTTCATCTCCTATTCTGTATCTTGTGTCAGGCCTCCTGTTTCCACTGCCTAGTTTCATTACTTTTCATTTACGAGGGTTGAACTTTAGCAGCCATTTGTTGAACCATTCATTCAGTCTGTCTAGGTCATCTTGTAGCCTCCTACTATCATCCTCTGTTTCAATCCTCCTCATATTTTTTGCATCATCAACAAACATTGAGAGAAACGATTCTATACCCTCTGGGAGATCATTTATATATATCAGAAACAGTATAGGTCGAAGGACTGGCCCCTGCGGGACTCCACTTGTAACGTCTCGCCAATCTGAGACCTCACCCCTCACACAGACTCGTTGTCTCCTGTTGCTTAGGTACTCCTTCATCCAATGGAGTACCTTCCCTCTCAATCCAGCCTGCATCTTCAGCTTTTGTACTAGCCTCTTGCGTGGTACTGTATCAAAGGCTTTCTGGCAATCCAAAATTAAGCAGTCTGCCCACTTCTCTCTTTCTTGTCTGATTTCGTTACCTGGTCGTAGAATTTAAGTAACCCTGTGAGGCAGGACTTGCCATCCCTGAACCCATGTTAATGCTGTGTTACAAAGCTTTTTCGTTCCAGATGTTCCACTACCTTTCTTTGCACAATCTTCTCCATCAGCTTGCATGGTATGCAGGTTAGGGACACTGGCCTGTAGTTCATTGCCTCCTGTCAATTTCCTTTCTAGTATATCGGGATTACATTAGCTGTTTTCCAAATTTCTGGCAGTTCCCCTTTTGTCAGTGATTTGTTATACACTATGGAGAGTTGCAAGCAAAGTTCTTCTGCTCCTTCCTTTAGTATCCAAGCGGAGATTCCATTTCCCCTTGGATTCTATAGTATTTTTCACATCCAACTCTAGTAAACACTTCTTTACTTCTCCACTGGTAGTCTCAAACCCTTCTAGTGGTTCCTGGTTAACTATTCCCTGTCTTATCTCTGGGATTTCTCCTTGCTGTAAGGTGAAGACCTGGATTTTATTGTTCAGTTCTTCACACACTTCCTTGTCGTTTGTAGTGAATCCTTCTGCACTTATCCTTAATTTCATTACCTGTTCCTTTACTGTTGTTTTTCTCCTTATGTGGCTGTTGTGACGGAGTTCCCCCCCTTATAATTCGCCCACGCCTGCAGTAAGAGTCATGTCTACTTTTCCCAAGCGTTCTCTACGTTGCAGGCTACAATTTGATATATGGGAGAGAGTGAAGTGTTCTCGGAGAGCCGAGAAATTAGTGAAATAGTAATATTTTGGCCTGTGGTTTAGGCCCTTTAGGGAGCCAAGATGGCGCTGGCCTCCCTGATCTCCCGCCAAAACCGTGTGACGTCAGTGGCACCGGATTGGTCACCGACAGCAATGTGGCACCGGATTGGTCACTGACAGCAATGTGGCACCGGGAGCCAATGAAAACCTCCCGTGGCGAAAGTGACGTCACGATGGAAGGGGGTCCAGGCCGTGCGCCACTCTGGCGCCAGCAGTCAGACACGACACGTCATAGAGGTCGGACGTGCGATGGTTGGTCCTGTCAGTTGGTTAGTTGTTTCCAGCTCCTGTGGATTTACGCGTCACCTGAAGTCCGCCAGTACTCTGAGAAGTCTTCCCTAGTTCATGTGTTGAACCAGAAGAGGGAATTGACGGTTATTTGAGCAACAAGTGCTCCAGTCAGGTACTGTGCCAGTAGCAGTGAAGCCGTGCAGTGACGTATGTGGCGTCTGTGGCAATTCACCAGTTCGTGACAGCGTAGAGGCAGACAGAGCCACTGGGAAGCTGAGGAAGAGAGGACTATTTGGGGAAACCGGACGACTGTAGCTGAGACGTAGGCGACAGCCGTTGCTGGGAGAAGACGACGGCCGGGAGACCGACTCCAATTTTCAAGAAGTCAAGAAGGAGGACGGACCTGCAGTGAGGAGGCACGGAGACGACGCGCTAAACGGTGGGACGACGAGAGGCTCTGGTAGGACACGACGACGTGTAGTGTGGGGGCGTTCCCGACACGAGGACCAGGAGCTACATCTCGACACTCATCGGAGGATAGGGTGAAGTAGGTGTTTCTAGTTCCCTCCCCATTCCCCTTTAGTTAGCTATGTTATTCGGCTATATTATCTAGCCTGAGGATTTTATATGTCGTGAGCAAGTCTCACCCATGTCACGGTAAAGCACCAGTGTGCTAGACAGTACTATCAAGAGTACTTGTAATATTCATGTTGATTATTGGTGTGTACAGGCACCAGGAACAAGTGATAAATTTACTGTGTTGTGTATATCTTTCTATAGATTTTGATATGAACATATAGTGGTAAATTATATATAATATTATGCCAGTATTTGAAAGTTAGGCTGTGTGCCCAGAAATCATTTATTTTCCATGTATTGATATTTGATGTATCTACATTATATATGCTATGTTTATGCAGTGATAAGTCATTTGTGAGTACAGTGAATTATTGCATTATCGCCCACGAGAGAAAGTACTGAAAACTCCAGTGTTAATATTTCATAATATATTGTTGGATGAATAACAGTGTAAGACCATTACAGTGAGTCATTGTAGCATTGATTGTAGAAAAGACTGTTTGAGCCTGAGTATAGTGTAACCAAGTGATATGTGCTACTGTAGCCAATATTGTGTGTGCGAGTTCATAGTAATATTGGAGAACTTAAGGAAACAGCGCGCGTGAATCTGAAAACAAGCAAAGAGCTTCCGCGCGCGGGGGCCAGGCGATCAGCTGTTCTTGACACTTGATGAGGAGGGGGAGGTGTTGCCCCCTAGTGATCGCATACTATTCATGGGAATTACCGGCCGCGTCAGGATCAGTTGATTTATTTGTTGTTGTTTGGCCTTTGTGACATCTTTCATACATTTTAAGTAAAATACAAAACTAGCTTTGTGTTTATATCATTCCCTCCATTGATCTTGTGGCTACATTATACTGAAAGCATTGAGTGATAACAATGAGTACCTGCCTGATTCCTGATCTTATGAGTGTGACCTTGCCAAGGCTACCACTAATTCCACCAGTCCACTGATGGTGTTACTGGCCACCTAAAACACCAGTTGGCGACCTTGTGGTTAACCGTAGACCCTGATTGTTGGGGATGGCACACGACAGTCAAGTGAACGAGTCGTGTTCTCACTCTTTCTTAATAAGAGGCCGTTAAGATCGACTGGGAGACTCTCCTGGCGTGCAGTGGCGCCGTGAGGATCGAGTGAAGACCCGCAGGGCTACGGTGAGTGACCTTGAGCATAACTACTGCTCACCCCAGAGTAAGGGTAGAGAGGTGAAACCCCAACATTGGCGACCTTGCCAGGATTTCGATCGGAGTAAAGGTTGCAGTGGTGGTACTTGGCAGTGGTGTTAGAGATCAGGTGCAGGTTAACACTTATAGCACAAGATGGAGGATGATAAAGTAACCAGGTTTATTGACTCTAGAGACGAACAGGTGCTGGAAGAGTGCACCAAGGCACAGTTACAGGCAATAGCGAATCATTTCGGAATAAAGCTGAAATCTGCCAGAGTGGCAGAAAGAAGACTAGAGATAATGGCTCAGCTCAAGGCTCGAGAGGAAGCTTTGGGGGAGGAACGGCCCCAAACACCTGCCAGTGAGGGTGAACACCTGAGCATTGGTGGAAGCAGCAGGGGATCCAGCGGCAGCAGGCACAGCATTAAGCTGGAAATAATGAAGCTGCAGCTGGAAGCACAGCAGCGCAGAGAAGAGCGAGAAGCGCAGCTGAGGAGAGAAGAAGCACAACAGCGCAAAGAAGATCGAGAAGCGCAACAGCGCAAAGAAGAGCGAGAAGCACAGCAGCGCCAAGAAGAGCGAGAAGCACAGCAGCGCAGAGAGAAGCAGAAGCGCAGCTAAGGCGTGAGGAGCTAGAAGCACAGCTACGCCAGGAAGAACGAGAGCAAGAAGTTAGGCTGAGACAAATGGAAATAGAAGCCAAAAAGGAAGTAGAGCTGAAGCGAATTGAATTAGGACTAAGTGTACCTGCTCCGCCGCCACAGGAGGACCGACGAGTGAGGGAACGAGACCTGCCGGTCTATGTGCCTAGTGAGGCCGAAAGTTTCTTCGATCACTTTGAGAGAGTTGCTGCTATGAAGAGGTGGCCGAGGGCGGAGTGGGCGGAGTTGGTCCAAGGGAGGCTCACAGGTGAAGCTCGTGAAGCCTTCACTATGCTCGACTTCCAAGAATGCACCAACTACGATGCGGTAAAACGAGCTGTGCTCCGTTCCTTTAAGCTCACGCCAGAGTGTTACAGAAAGAGGTTTAGAGAATGTACCCGGTCGCCAGGAAAATCGTATGCGGAGACGGCGAGGGACATGGAAAGAAAGTTCCTTAAGTGGCTGGACTCCGAAGAAGCGAGGTCGGCCGAAGAGATCAAGGAACTAATGGCCATGGAAAAGTTTATGTCCGTGCTCTCTCCTGAGATCAGGATGAGGATAAAGGAGGCGGACATAAAGAACCTAAGGGCCGCAGCCGACCGAGCCGACATGTTAGAGGAAGTACTACGCCCAAGCCGAGAGGGACAGCATCAATCACCCGCGTACTCCGGAAGCAGTAGGAATTATAGGAGGACGAATGGATGGAGGACAGAAGCGAGTTCTCCCAAGTCCCACCGCTCGAGATGGTACGACAGAGGAACAAAAGATGTTGTGGAACCGATAGAGGAGAGCCAAGATGAGAGCCCGGACGTTGTTACTGCAACGAAGGAAACGACAAGTGAGGCGAGAAGGACACAGGGTGTGACGGTCTCTGGAGGCAGTGCTAAGGTGAGCGGTGGCGGATGGTCTCCGCCGAGGGGCCGCTGCTACAACTGCGGAATACCCGGACACGTCGCGCGGGAATGCAGACGCCCAAAGCAGCGGGGACACGTTGCTTTAGTGATGTTCGAGGACCAGAGGGCCGAGGGAGTGCGGGATGAACCCGTGCTGAATGGGGAGAAGAAAATTCACCCATTCATGTGTCAAGGAACCGTAAGGATGGGGGTCGCAGACCCCATCCCAGTGAAGATGCTAAGAGACACCGGGGCTGACTTTACCCTGGTAAGTGAAACCCTGTTCCCCGAGGGTTACGGAAGTACCAGTGTGGGGATGGCAAGTGTGACCACTGTGGGAGGCCCAGTGAAAATGCCCCTACACCAGGTAACTTTAAATTCCGAATATGGCTGCCAGACCCTAGTGGTGGGAGTCTGTACATCAATGCCCAAGATGGAGGCACAGGTCATCTTGGGGAATGACGCATGTGGAGGATACGTCCTCCCACATCTCGTGAAAGGCGAAGAGTGCACAGAACAATACAAGAAGACAGGCGGAGAGTTGAACGTCTGTGGGGACGAGAAGGGAATCGCACCGGTGGCGATCCCAGTTTGTACTGTGACACCGAGACAACGCGAAGAACCAGGAGGTTGTGGATTTGATGAGGGTGAGGAGACGACTGACAGCCTGGGAACAGATCACCTCTGCGTAGGACCCAGAGAACGAGTGGAGGGCGAAAGTAGCCCGAATGGTGAGTTGCAGGTGACACTCACCGGTTCTCCAGGGGTAAACCGCACTCATCTCGGAGAGTCACAGCAGGAGGAGTTCCCCGAATTGGTTAGTAAGGCCGAAGGAGGACGTGTGGGTCCTGAGAAGGCTTACTTTCCATTTATATATATTATATATGCCATGCTATCCATGCTGAAGGAACGATGGACACCAGGAGCGACCGTGAGGACGGTGAATAAATATGTCCAGAAGTTCAAAGAACGTCTCACTCGAGCGAAGGAATTGGCTAGGAAACTCCTGAAGAAGGCGCAACGCAAGATGTCGGAGTGGTACGACAGGAGAGCTGCGCAGAGGGATTTTCAGGCCGGATCACAAGTAATGGTTGTGCTGCCAGGTAAAGGTAGAGTGACCAAGTCGCGGTTCAAGAGACCGTACCGAGTGCTGCGACGGTTGGGTCCAGTGTCGTACGAGACTGGGAAGCCGGATGGACCCCGAAAGAAACAGGTGTGTCACGCAGACCGCCTGAGACCTTTCTTCAATGTGGAAGGAAGAGCCGCCAGACGGGACGGAACGAGTACCCGAGAAACCCAGCGGAAGACAGGTCTGAGTGTACCGAGGGACCGAGAACTCCCAGAGGAGGAAAGTAAGTGGTCCAGGGCGGACGGCACCAGTCTCACCCGCACTGAGAGTCTGACAAGGATCAAGGTCAAGCACATCAAGGGGAAGGACGACGTAGTAGCGGACGCCCTATCCCGCATGCACTAACCAGACATGACTCTTATTTTAAGGGGAGGGGTATGTGACGGAGTTCCCCCCCTTATAATTCTCCCACGCCTGCAGTAAGAGTCATGTCTACTTTTCCCAAGCGTTCTCTACGTTGCAGGCTACAATTTGATATATGGGAGAGAGTGAAGTGTTCTCGGAGAGCCGAGAAATTAGTGAAATAGTAATATTTTGGCCTGTGGTTTAGGCCCTTTAGGGAGCCAAGATGGCGCTGGCCTCCCTGATCTCCCGCCAAAACCGTGTGATGTCAGTGGCACCGGATTGGTCACCGACAGCAATGTGGCACCGGAGCCAATGAAAACCTCCCGTGGCGAAAGTGACGTCACGATGGAAGGGGGTCCAGGCCGCGCGCCACTCTGGCGCCAGCAGTCAGACACGACACGTCATAGAGGTCGGACGTGCGACGGTTGGTCCTGTCAGTTGGTTAGTTGTTTCCAGCTCCCGTGGATTTACGCGTCACCTGAAGTCCGCCAGTACTCTGAGAAGTCTTCCCTAGTTCATGTGTTGAACCAGAAGAGGGAATTGACGGTTATTTGAGCAACAAGTGCTCCAGTCAGGTACTGTGCCAGTAGCAGTGAAGCCGTGCAGTGACGTATGTGGCGTCTGTGGCAATTCACCAGTTCGTGACAGCGTAGTGGCAGACAGAGCCACTGGGAAGCTGAGGAAGAGAGGACTATTTGGGGAAACCGGACGACTGTAGCTGATACGTAGGCGACAGCCGTTGCTGGGAGAAGACGACGGCCGGGAGACCGACTGCAACTTTCAAGAAGTCAAGAAGGAGGACGGACCTGCAGTGAGGAGGCACGGAGACGACGCGCTAAACGGTGGGACGACGAGAGGCTCTGGTAGGACACGACGACGTGTAGTGTGGGGGCGTTCCCGACACGAGGACCAGGAGCTACATCTCGACACTCATCGGAGGATAGGGTGAAGTAGGTGTTTCTAGTTCCCTCCCCATTCCCCTTTAGTTAGCTATGTTATTCGGCTATATTATCTAGCCTGAGGATTTTATATGTCGTGAGCAAGTCTCACCCATGTCACGGTAAAGCACCAGTGTGCTAGACAGTACTATCAAGAGTACTTGTAATATTCATGTTGATTATTGGTGTGTACAGGCACCAGGAACAAGTGATAAATTTACTGTGTTGTGTATATCTTTCTATAGATTTTGATATGAACATATAGTGGTAAATTATATATAATATTATGCCAGTATTTGAAAGTTAGGCTGTGTGCCCAGAAATCATTTATTTTCCATGTATTGATATTTGATGTATCTACATTATATATGCTATGTTTATGCAGTGATAAGTCATTTGTGAGTACAGTGAATTATTGCGTTATCGCCCACGAGAGAAAGTACTGAAAACTCCAGTGTTAATATTTCATAATATATTGTTGGATGAATAACAGTGTAAGACCATTACAGTGAGTCATTGTAGCATTGATTGTAGAAAAGACTGTTTGAGCCTGAGTATAGTGTAACCAAGTGATACGTGCTACTGTAGCCAATATTGTGTGTGCGAGTTCATAGTAATATTGGAGAACTTAAGGAAACAGCGCGCGTGAATCTGAAAACAAGCAAAGAGCTTCCGCGCGCGGTTGCCAGGCGATCACCTGTTCTTGACACTTGATGAGGAGGGGGAGGTGTTGCCCCCTAGTGATCGCATACTATTCGTGGGAATTACCGGCCGCGACAGGATCAGTTGATTTATTTGTTGTTGTTTGGCCTTTGTGACATCTTTCATACATTTTAAGTAAAATACAAAACTAGCTTTGTGTTTATATCATTCCCTCCATTGATCTTGTGGCTACATTATACTGAAAGCATTGAGTGATAACAATAAGTACCTGCCTGATTCCTGATCTTATGAGTGTGACCTTGCCAAGGCTACCACTAATTCCACCAGTCCACTGATGGTGTTACTGGCCACCTAAAACACCAGTTGGCGACCTTGTGGTTAACCGTAGACCCTGATTGTTGGGGAGGGCACACGACAGTCAAGTGAACGAGTCGTGTTCTCACTCTTTCTTAATAAGAGGCCGTTAAGATCGACTGGGAGACTCTCCTGGCGTGCAGTGGCGCCGTGAGGATCGAGTGAAGACCCGCAGGGCTACGGTGAGTGACCTTGAGCATAACTACTGCTCACCCCAGAGTAAGGGTAGAGAGGTGAAACCCCAACACTGTACAGCAATTTAGGTTGATTCTTTGTCTTGCTTGCGATGTCATTTTCGGATTATCTTTCTGTCTCTCTTCTCATCCTGACATATTCATTCCGGGCACTCTGGTATCTTTCTCTGCTCTCAGGTGTTCTGTTATTCCTATAATTTCTCCAGGACCTTATATTTTGCTGCTTAGCTAGCCTACATCTCTGATTAAACCATCGGTTTCTCATCGTCATTAAATTGTTTTCCTTTTGGACTGGGGCAAACGTGTTTGCTGCTTCCTTGCACCTCTTCATAATGTAGTCCATCATGTCTTGGGCGTATTTCCCATGAGCTCTGTTTCCCATGTTATATCTGATAGGAATTTTCTTATCTTCTCATAGTTTCCCTTTCGGAATGCCAGCCTTTTATTTTCAGTGCCCCTCTTCGAGTTCAATACCCCCCTTCTCCAACCAGGTACTCAAACGTCAGTACACTGTGGTGGCTCATTCCTACTGGGGTCTCAAACCCGATTTCTCTTTTGCCAAATCATTCAGAGTGAAGACTAAGTCGAGTCTCGCTGGTTCATCATTTCCTCTCATCCTAGTGGGTTCTCTGACATGCTGGGTTAAGAAATTTCTAGTCACCACCTCCAATAGATTGGCTCTCCATGTATCCTCGCCTCCATGCGGTTCCATGTTCTCCCAGTCTATCCTTTCGTGATTGAAGTCCCTCATGATGAGCAGATGGGATCTATTTCTTCAGGAACAGAGGCTGCCCTCTCAATTATAGTGTTAACTGCCATCTTGTTGTTGTCTTACTCTTGCCTGGGTCTTCTGTCATTTGGTGGAGGATTATATATCACTGCTACTACTATTCTTGGTCCTCCCATCGTCATGGTGCCTGCTATGTAGTCTCAGAATCCCTCACAGCCTGGGATAGCCATCGCCTTGAAACTCCATTCCTTTCTCATTAGTAGGGACACTCTGCCTCCTCCCTTACCTTCCCTCTCTTTCCTTATTACTGTGTACTGCTGGGGAAACATGGCATTCGTTATGATTCCTGAGAGTTTTGTTTCAGTAAGTTCAATTACATCTGGGTTCACGTCTTGTGCTCTTTCCCTTAGGTCACTTGCCTTGCCTGAAATCCCATCTACGTTCGAGTACATCTACCTGAAACTGACTGTCATCTGCTTTTCCTCTGGGGGGCCCTGTGAGATCTGGGGTGTGCGTGGGCTGGGAGGATCTGGTACAGGGAGACTGGTGGAGGAGGAAGGGTTGGGGGGTGTGGGAGACGGGGAGGCTTTGAGGGGGGGGGGCAGGGGGTAAGAAGGGCTTTGGGGGATGGGGGAGAAGGGGGGGGGGCAGAAAAGGGGTAAGGCTTGGAGGGCGTTGGGGGAAAGGGAGGGCTGAGGGGGTGACAAAGAGGGGAGGGTTTAGGGGAGTAGTGGAGAAGGAAAAACTTAGGGGGGTGGGGGAGAGTGGGGGGCTTTGGGGGCTGGGGGAGAACGGAGGGCATGGGGGTGGGGGAGACGGGAGGGCATGTGGGAGAAGGGAGGGCTTGGGGAAGAAGGGAGGTCCTGGGCAGATGGGTGAGTAGTGGGAGGGGGGTGAGTGGGGGGAGGGTGCACTAGGTGGGCATTTAGTGGGGGGCTGTCAGGGGATGGGGCAGGTAGGGTGTCTATTGGGTAGAATGTAGGGGTGGTGCTCCACTCCCTGTGGCTGTTGAATTGTTTGAGGAGGGTTCCCCACTCCTCTCTGAGATTGTAGGGTTCTGGGTTGTGGTTATCCGATTCCTTTCTCTCTCCCTGCACTCTCTCTTCGCATCTGCTGCCCTCGCTCACTCGTCTCTTGTTATATCCCTCTGCAGGAATACATTTTTGAACTTCTGTGCATTTGCTAGACCGCTCTTTCTTGCTAACAGGTCCTCTTTCGTGTTCTTGCTCATGAATACCACCTTTATCAATCGGTCTCTGTCCTTGTTGTACTTTCCAAGCCTGAAAACCTTTTCCACATTTTGGTCAGCCCTCTCCATTCATACCTCTTTAAGGATGTTTATGTTTTTGTCCTTGTCTCTCCGCTGTTTTGGGCTGGTCCCTGTTTGCTCCTTAATGCCCGCTGCTACTACTACTGCTCCTTTTCTCTCTATCAGCCGGCTAGAACATCTAGCTGCTTCCTGAGAAGAAGCCACTTCCATGGCAACTTCCCTTACTGCAGACCTAGCTCCAAGGTTCTTTTTAAGCAATTCTGCAAATGAGGGTTCTATTGTAAGATTCCCCTCAACAGGAACATTACCATCTCCTTACGGGATGGTTTGCGTCTGGTGCTGGGTAGGATTTTCTTTTAGGCTTTTTATTTCACCCTTTGCTGCTTTCAGCTCATCCTGCAGGTTGGATTCTGTCTCCTTCATAACCATCAGTCCTTCCCTGAATTCACTTGTGTGTGTACTCACCTAGTTGTACTCATCTAGTTGTGTTTGTGGGGGTTTAGCTCTGGCTCTTTGGTCCCGCCTCTCAACCGTCAATCAACTGATGTACAGATTCCTGAGCCTACTGGGCTCTGTCATATCTACATTTGAAACTGTGTATGGAGTCAGCCTCCACCACATCACTTCCTAGTGCATTCCATTTACTAACTACTCTGACACTGAAAAAGTTCTTTCTAATGTCTCTGTGGCTCATTTGGGTACTCAGCTTCCACCTATGTCCCTTTGTTCGCGTCCCGCCAGTGTTGAATAGTTTATCCTTGTTTACCTGGTCGATTCCTCTGAGGATTTTGTAGGTTGTGATCATGTCCCCCCTTACTCTTCTGCCTTCGAGTGTCGTAAGGTGCATTTCCCGCAGCCTTTCCTCGTAACTCATGTCTGTTAGATCTGGGACTAGTCTAGTAGCATACCTTTGGACTTTTTCCAGCTTCGTCTTGTGCTTAACAAGGTACGGGCTCCATGCTGGGGCCGCATACTCCAGGATTGGTCCTACATATGTGGTGTCCAAGATTCTGAATGATTCCTTACACAGGTTCCTGAACGCTGTTCTGATGTTAGCCAGCCTCGCATATGCCGCAGACGTTATTCTCTTTATGTGGGTTTCAGGAGACAGGTTTGGTGTGATATCAACTCCTTGATCTTTCTCTCTGTCTGTTTCATTAAGTACTTCATCTCCTATTATGTATCCTGTGTCTGGCCTCCTGTTTCCACTGCCTAGTTTCATTACTTTGCATTTACTCGTGTTGAACTTCAACAGCCATTTGTTGGACCATTCACTCAGTCTGTCTAGGTCATCTTGTAGCCTCCTACTATCATCCTCTGTTTCAATCCTGTTCATAATTTTTGCATCGTCGACAAACATTGAGAGGAACGAATCTATACCCTCTGGGAGATCATTTACATATACCAGAAACAGTATTGGTCCAGGGACTGACCCCTGCGGGACTCCACTTGTAACGTCTCGCCAATCTGAGACCTAACCCCTCACACAGACTCGTTGTCTCCTGTTGCTTAGGTATTCCTTTATTCAATGGAGTACCTTCCCTTTCACTCCAGCCTGCATCTCCAGCTTTCTCACTAGCCTTTTGTGTGGCACTGTATCAAAGGCTTTCTGACAATCCAAAAATATGCAGTCTGCCCACCCTTCTCTTTCTTGCCTTATTTTTGTTGCCTGGTCGTAGAATTCAAGTAACCATGTGAGGCAGTACCTGCCATCCCTGAACCCATGTTGATGCTGTGTTACAAAGTTCCTTCGCTCCAGATGCTCCACTAGCTTTTTTCGCACAATCGTCTGCATCAGCTTGCATGGTATGCAGGTTAGGGACACTGGCCTGTAGTTTAGTGCCCCCTGTCTATCCCCTTTCTTGTATACCAAGACTACGTTAGCTGCTTTCCAAATATCTGGCAGTTCCCCTGTTGCCAGTGATTTGTTATACACTATGGAGAGTGGTAGGCACAGTTCTTTTGCTCCTTCCTTTAGTATCCAAGGGGAGATTTCATCTGGGCCTTACTTCCCCACTGGTAGTCTCAAACTCTTCCAATGGTTCCTGGTTAGCTATTCCCTCTCTTATCTCTGGAATTTCTCCTTGCTCTAAGGTGAAGACCTCCTGGAATTTCTTATTCAGTTCCTCACACACTTCCTTGTCATTTGTAATGTATCCTTCCGCCTCTATCCTTAATTTCATTTTTCCTTTACTGTTGTTTTTCTCCTGATGTGGCTATGCAACAATTTAAGCTGAGTCTTTGCATTGCTTGCGATGTCATTTTCGTATTGTCTTTCTGCCTCTCTTCTCATCCTGACATATTCATTCCTGGCATTCTGGCATCTTTCTCTGCTCTCCAGTGTCCTGTTATTCCTATAGTTTCTCCATGCCCTTTTACTTTGCTGCTTAGCTAGCCTGTATCTCTGATTAAACCATGGGTTTCTCATCTTCATTTCTCTGTTTTCCTTTTGGACTGGGACATACTTGTTTGCTGCGTCTTTGCACTTTTGCGTGATGTAATCCATCATATCTTGGGCCGTCTTTCCCCTGAGCTCTGTTTCCCATGCTATATCTGTTAGGAATTTTCTTATCCCCTCATAGTTTCCCTTTCGGTCTGCTAACCTTTTGGTTTCGGTATCCCTCCTCGAGTTCAATAACCCTTCTTCAATCATGTACTCAAACACCAGTACACTGTGGTCGCTCATTCCTACTGGGTCCTCAAAACCGATTTCTCTTATGTCGGAGTCGTTCAGAGTGAAGACTAGGTCGAGTCTCGCTGATTCGTCATTGCCTCTCATCCTTGTGGGTTCTCTGACATGCTGGGTTAAAAAGTTTCTTGTCACCACCTCCAATAGTTTGGCTCTCCACGTATCCTCGCCTCCATGCAGTTCCTTGTTCTCCCAGTCAATCCTTCCGTGATTGAAGTCGCTCATGATGAGCAGGTGGGATCTGTTTCTACAGGCAGCAGAGGCTGCCCTCTCAATTATAGTGTTAACTGCCATGTTGTTTTTTTCGTACTCTTCACTGGGTCTTCTGTCATTTGCTGGAGGGTTGTATATTACTGCTACTACTATTCTTGGTCCTCCCATTGTCTTGGTGCCTGCTATGTAGTCTCTGAACCCCTCACAGCCCGGGATAGCTATCTCCTTAAAACTCCATTCCTTTCTTATGAGTAGGGCCACTCCGCCTCCTCCCCTACCTTCCCCCTCTATCCTTATTACTGTGTACTCCTGGGGAAACACGGCATTCGTTATGATTCCAAAGAGTTTTGTTTCAGTGAGTCCAATTACATCTGGGTTCACTTCTTGTGCTCTTTCCCTTCACTTGTCTTGCTTGTGATCCCATCTATGGTCGAGTACATCAGCCTGAAACTGACTCTCTTCTGTTTCTCCTCTGGGGGGACCTTCGGGATCTGGGGTGAGTGGGAGCTGGGGTTATCTGGCATGGGGAGACTGGTGGAGGAGGGAGGGCTTGGGGGGGGGAGGGGGAGGGTAAGGGGGTGGGTGAGAGAGAGAGGGTAGGTGGGGGGGAGAGTGAGAGGGAAGGGTTGGGGGGAGAGTGATAGGGGGAAGGTTGGGGAGGGGGGGAAGCATGGGGAGAGGAGAGGCTTTGGGGGATAGGGGAGATGGGGGGAGAAAAGGGTGGAGGGCTTGGGGGGCGTGGGGGAAAAAGGAGGGCTGAGGTGGGTGAGGAAGAGGGGAGGGTTTAGGGGAGTGGTGGAGAGGGGAAGACTTAGGTGGGGTGGGGGAGAGTAGGGGGCTTAGGGTGGTGGGGGAGAAGGGAGGGCGTGGGGGTGGGAGAGACGGGAAGGCATGTGGAAGAAGGGAGGTCCTGGGGAGAGGGGTGAGTGGGAGGAGGGGGGTGATTGGGAGGAGGGGGTGGGTGGGGGGAGGGTGCCCTATGTGGGTACTAAGTGAGGGGGCTGACAGGGGATGGAGCAGGTTGGGTGTCTGTTGGGTAGAATGTGGGGGTGGTGCCCCAATCCCTGTGGCTGTTGCACTGTTTGATGAGGGTTCTCCACTTCCCTCTGGGATTGTAGGGTTCCGAGTTGTGGTACTCTTATTCCTTTCTCTCTCCCTGCGCTCCTTCCTCACGTCTGCTGCTTGTATTCTCTCTTCCCTTGTCATATCCCTCTGCTGGAATACTTTTTTGAAATTCGGAACATTTGCTAGACCGCTCTTCCTTGCTAACAGTTTTACATGATTTCGCTCATGAATACCACCTTTATCATTCAGTCTCTGTCCTTGTTGTACTTTCCAAGACAGAAAACCTTTTCAAGGCTTGGAAACACCATGGAAAGCACTCACACCTTGTGTGTGTGCATGCGTGTGTGTGTGTGTGTGTACTCACCTAGCTGTACTCACCTAGTTGTGTTTGTGGGGGTTGAGCTCTGGCTCTTTGGTCCCGCCTCTCAAAAGTCAATCAACAGGTGTATAGATTCCTGAGCCTATTGGGCTCTGTCATATTTACATTTGAAGCTGTGTATGGAGTCAGCCTCCACCACATCACTTCCTAATGCATTCCATTTGTCAACCACTCTGACGCTAAAAAAGTTCTTTCTAATATCTCTGTGGCTCATTTGGGCGCTCAGTTTCCACCTGTGTCCCCAAGTGTGTGTGCCCCTTGTGTTAAATAGCCTGTCTTTTTCTACCCTATCAATTCCATTGAGGATCTTGAATGTGGTGATCATGTCCCCCCTAACTCTTCTGTCTTCCAACGAAGTGAGGTTTAATTCCCGTAGTCTCTCCTCGTAGCTCATACTTCTCAGCACGGGTACTAGTCTGGTGGCAAACCTTTGAACCTTTTCCATTTTAGTCTTATGCTTGACTAGATATGGACTCCATGCTGGTGCCGCATACTCCAGGATTGGTCTGACATATGTGGTATATAATGTTCTGAAAGATTCCTTACACAAGTTTCTAAAGGCCGTTCTTATGTTAGCCAACCTGGCATATGCTGCTGCTGTTATTCTCTTGATATGAGCTTCAGGGGACAGGTCTGGCGTGATATCAACCCCCAGGTCTTTCTCTCTCTCGGACTCTTGAAGTATTTCATCTCCCAAGTGATACCTTGTATCGGGTCTCCTGCTTCCTACCCCTATCTTCATTACATTACATTTGCTTGGATTAAACTCTAATAGCCATTTGTTCGACCATTCCTGCAGCTTGTCCAGGTCTTCTTGAAGCCTCAAGCTGTCCTCCTCTGTCTTAATCCTTCTCATAATTTTGGCGTCGTCAGCAAACATTGAGAGGAATGAGTCTATACCCTCTGGGAGATCATTTACGTATATCAGAAACAGGATAGGTTCAAGTACAGAGCCCTGTGGGACTCCACTGGTGACTTCACGCCAGTCTGAAGTCTCACCCCTCACTGTAACTCTCTGCTTCCTATTGTTTAGGTACTCCCTTATCCACTGGAGCGCCCAACCAGTTACTCCTGCCTGTTTCTCCAGCTTATGCATCAACCTTTTATGGGGTACTGTGTCAAAGGCTTTCCGACAGTCCAAAAAAATGCAGTCCGCCCACCCTTCTCTTTCTTGTTTAATCTTTGTCACCTGATCGTAGAATTCTATCTATCCTGTAAGGCAAGATCTACCCTCCCTGAACCCATGTTGATGGGTTGTCACGAAGTCTCTTCTCTCCAGATGTGTTACTAGGTTTTTTCTCACAATCTTCTCCATCACCTTGCATGGTATACAAGTTAAGGACACTGGCCTGTAGTTCAGTGCCTCTTGTCCGTCACCCTTTTTGTATATTGGTACTACATTAGCAGTCTTCCATATTTATGGTAGGTCCCCCGTTTCCCGTGACCTACTATACACTATGGAGAGGTTTTTTTTTTTTTTTTTTTTTATTATTTTCTACCACAGACGTGGCCACACATTTACAATGCTAACCAGCATATATACATTTTCTTCTGTCCTCCATGGACAGGGTTAGAGAAGTGTTAAACATACAGTTCAAGGGTTTATTGAACACTCAACCACAGCAGGTGATTCGGTGCTTTTAAAATGCTAAGCTAACCTACATACATAAATACATAGATACACAGATTTACGTATGCCCTACATAAAGTATTAGATGTGTCTTTTACATAGTGTCATTAATGTACATTCACAAAGGTGAAATGTAATTCTGATCAGCTTCCATATATGCTTTATACCCATACATATACATACACACACACACATACACATACATATATACACACACACATGCATTCACATACATTTGTCTCATTTACCCTGACAGGGTGAGGTAGCTGATAAAGAAACTAGTGTGCAATTAAGCACTTAATCACTGAAGGTGATGAAGGTGCATTTACAAGCTCAGGTTATATAGTTACATCACATACATACATCACATATATATGATTGATACATTACATGGTCAATTTTGGATACAAGTCCAATATATCATCAAGTGTTTCAGTACTCATATAGTAACTACAGAGTTCAGCATACCTTAGCCCAGGAGGGCGAAAGTCAGTCAGTATTGGACACTCTACAATATAATTAATAACTATGGAGAGTGGTAGGCAAAGTGCTCCTGTACACTCTTTCAATACCCATGGCGAGATTCCATCCGGCCCAACAGCTTTTCTCACATCCAGCTCCAATAGGTGCTTCTTGACCTCATCACTTGTAATTTCGAACCTATCCAAGGTCACCTGGTTTGCTGCCACCTCTTCTAGCACTGCGACATCTCCCTGTTCTATTGTAAAGACCTCCTGGAACCTTTTGTTGAGTTCTTCACACACCTCTTTGTCATTCTCTGTGTACCTGTCCTCGCCCACCCTAAGTTTCATCACCTGTTCCTTCACTGTTGTCTTCCTCCTGATGCGACTGTGTAGTAGCTTTGGTTCGGATTTGGCTTTATTAACTATATCATTTTCATACCTTTTCTCAGCTGCTCTTCTCACACTAACATACTCGTTCCTGGTTCTCTGGTATCTCACTCTACTTTCTGGTGCTCTGTTATTACGGAAGTTCCTCCATGCCCTTTTGTTCAGCTCCTTTGCTTTCATACATTCCCTATTAAACCACGGATCCTTCCTTTGCTTCTCTGTTTTTTCCTGTCGGGCTGGGACAAACCTGCTTACAGCCTCCTGACATTTTTGGGTGACATAGTCCATCATGTCTTGTACGGACTTGGTTCCGAGTTCTGTATCCCAATATATATCCCATAGGAATTTATTCATTTCCTCATAGTTTCCCTTTCGGTACGCCAGCCCTTTGGTTCCCAGTTTTTTTTTGGGGGTGATAATTCCCAGCTCAACCAGGTACTCAAAGCTCAATACACTATGATCACTCATTCCCAAGGGGGCTTCCAACTTAACTTCCCTTATATCCGACTCATTTAGGGTAAATATCAGATCAAGCAAGGCTGGTTCATCCCCTCCTCTCATTCTTGTCGGTCCCTTGACGTGTTGACTTAGAATGTTTCTTGTTGCCACATCCAGCAGCTTAGCTCTCCATGTGTCTGGGCCTCCATGTGGGTCTCTGTGGCCTCGTAGCCTGGTGGATAGCGCGCAGGACTCGTAATTCTGTGGCGCGGGTTCGATTCCCACACGAGGCAGAAACAAATGGGCAAAAGTTTCTTTCACCCTGCATGCCCCTGTTACCTAGCAGTAAATAGGTACCTGGGTGTTAGTCAGCTGTCACACGCTGCTTCCTGGGGGTGGAGGCCTGGTCGAGGACCGGGCCGCGGGGACACTAAAAAGCCCCGAAATCATCTCAAGATAACCTCAAGATAACCTCCCCCAATCTATCTTCCCATATTTGAAGTTTCTCATGATTAGAAGTCTGGATCCGTTCCTGCTAGCCACAGAAGCTGCTCTCTCTTATATATTGATGGTGGCCAAGTTGTTTCTATCATATTCCTGTCTGGGTCTTCTGTCATTCGGTGGAGGGTTATATATGACTACTATTATAATTTTCTGTCCTCCAGTTGCTATGGTGCCTGAAATGTAGTCACTGAAACCTTCACAGTCCTGAATTACCATCTCTTCGAAACTCCAACCTTCTCTTAGTAGCAGAGCTACACCACCTCCTCCTCTCCCTTCTCTCTCTTTCCTCGCTACATAGTAGCCCTGTGGAAACACTGCGTTTGTTATGATTTTCATTAACTTTGTTTCTGTGAGTGCTATTATGTCTGGGTTTTCTTCTAGTGCCCATTCTCCAAGTTCACTTGTTTTATTTGTAATCCCATCTATGTTAGTGTACATCGCCTTGAAGCTCACTTTCTTCTGTTTATTTTCATGTCCCTTTCTTGGCAAACATGTACACTGTGTGTGTGTGTGTGTGTGTGTGTGTGTGTGTGTGTGTGTGTGTGTGTTATGACTGGGGACTCATTATGGCACTCTGTATGACGTGTTGGGAAGTCATTATTTTGGGTCTAACATGAGGAAAACATTTTGGTCCATTGACACAAATTACACACTTCCCCTCTCTCTCTTCCGTCTCCCCCCCCCCCTTCTCTCTCTTCCGTCTGCCCCCCCCCCTTCTCTCTTTCTCTCTCCCCCTTCCCCCTTCTCTCTCTCCCTCTCTCTCTCCCCTTCTCTCTCTCTCTCTCTCTCTCTCTCTCTCTCTCTCTCTCTCTCTCTCTCTCTCTCTCTCTCTCTCTCTCTCTCTCTCTCTCTCTCCCCTTCTCTCTCTCTCTCTCCCCTTCTCTCTCTCTCTCTCTCTCTCTCTCTCTCTCTCTCTCTCTCTCTCTCTCTCTCTCTCTCTCTCTCTCTCTCTCTCTCTCTCTCTTCTCTCTCTCTCTCTCTCTCTCTCTCTCTCTCTCTCTCTCTCTCTCTCTCTCTCTCTCTCTCTCTCTCTCTCTCTCTCTCTCTCTCCCTCTCTCCCTCTTCTCTCTCTCACTCTCTCTCTCTAGTAGGAGTTCAGGAACCCTCTGGCGGAGAATCCCCTGTTCAGTGTTTTTCTCCTCTAGTGACGGAGAGTCAACCCTCTTCACTTATGCTAATGAACCATTGAGGACATGTGTACCGACCAACATGTACACACAGACAGTGATGGACAGTCATTGAGGACATGTGTACCGCCCAACATGTACACACAGACAGTGATGGACAGTCATTGAGGACATGTGTACCGCCCAACATGTACACACAGACAGTGATGGACAGTCCACCGACGGAGTCAAACTTTAGTTCCAGTTTTCAGTAGAAGATAAAATAACGGTGACAAGGAATAAGAAGGAAGGACTTGGTGTTCTGGTCGACCACACTGAAGATGTTATATGTGACCACGTGACCACATGTGTTGTGGGGGAGTCTCTCCCACACCTGCGGCACCACACCTGCGGCCACCACACCTGCAGACTCTCCCACACCTGCGGTCACCACACCTGCAGACTCTCCCACACCTGCGGCACCACACCTGCAGACTCTCCCACACCTGCGGCCACCACACCTGCAGACTCTCCCACACCTGCGGCCACCACACCTGTAGACTCTCCCAACACCTGTGGCCACCACACCTGCAGACTCTCCCACATCTGCGGCCACCACACCTGCAGACTCTCCCACACCTGCGGCCACCATACCTGCAGACTCTCCCACACCTGCGGCCACCACACCTGCAGACTCTCCCACAGCTGCGGCACCACACCTGCAGACTCTCCCATAGCTGCGGCACCACACCTGCAGACTCTCCCACAGCTGTAGCCACCACACCTGCAGACTCTCCCACAGCTGTGGCCAGGACTCACGTGCAGGTTTACACACTGTACCAAACTGGTGGGTAACAGTACACACACTGTACCTAACTGTTGGCTAACGGTACACACTGTACCAAACTGTTGGGTAACGGTACACACTGTACCGAGTTCATGAACTATCAACACTGGAGAAGCTGGTAACGGCTCACGTGACTAACGAAGGTGGGTGGTTCTGGTAAAGTTCAGCCGGCCACTAACGTCAACAACGAGCGCCAGACCCTGGGTGTTCTTCACAGGCCGCTCACACAACCCATTACGGCCCCTTATTGCCTATTACAGCTACGCATTGCCCATTACTGTCACCCAGTGTCCCTTAGACGCCCACACAACCACTACAGACCCACACTACCCCATGTGAGACCCACACTACCCATGTGAGACCCACACTACCCATGTGAGACCCCACACTGCCCATGTGAGACCCACACTACCCATGTGAGACCCACACTACCCATGTGAGACCCACACTACCCATGTGAGACCCACACTCCCCATGTGAGACCCACACTACCCATGTGAGACCCACACTACCCATGTGAGACCCACACTACCCATGTGAGACCCCACACTGCCCATGTGAGACCCACACTACCCCATGTGAGACCCACACAACCCATGTGAGACCCACACTACCCATGTGAGACCCACACTCCCCATGTGAGACCCACACTACCCATGTGAGACCCACACTACCCATGTGAGACCCACACTACCCATGTGAGACCCACACTACCCATGTGAGACCCACACTACCCATGTGAGACCCACACTACCCCATGTGAGACCCCACACTGCCCATGTGAGACCCACACTGCCCATGTGAGACCCACACTACCCATGTGAGACCCACACTACCCCATGTGAGACCCACACTACCCATGTGAGACCCACACTACCCACGTGAAACCCACACTACCCATGTGAGACCCACACTACCCATGTGAGCCCCACACTACCCATGTGAGACCCACACTACCCATGTGAGACCCTCACTACCCATGTGAGACCCACACTACCCATGTGAGACCCTCACTACCCATGTGAGACCCACACTACCCATGTGAGACCCACACTACCCACGTGAGCCCCACACTACCCATGTGAGACCCACACTACCCATGTGAGACCCACACTACCCATGTGAGACCCACACTACCCATGTGAGACCCACACTACCCATGTGAGACCCACACTACCCATGTGAGACCCACACTACCCATGTGAGACCCACACTACCCATGTGAGACCCACACTACCCATGTGAGACCCACACTACCCCATGTGAGACCCACACTACCCCATGTGAGACCCACACTACCCATGTGAGACCCACACTACCCCATGTGAGACCCTCACTACCCACGTGAGACCCACACTACCCATGTGAGACCCTCACTACCCACGTGAGCCCCACACTACCCCATGTGAGACCCACACTACCCATGTGAGACCCACACTACCCATGTGAGACCCACACTACCCATGTGAGACCCACACTACCCATGTGAGACCCACACTACCCACGTGAGACCCACACTACCCATGTGAGACCCTCACTACCCATGTGAGACCCACACTACCCACGTGAGACCCACACTACCCATGTGAGACCCACACTAACCATGTGAGACCCACACTACCCATGTGAGACCCACACTACCCATGTGAGACCCACACTACCCATGTGAGACCCACACTACCCATGTGAGACCCACACTAACCATGTGAGACCCACACTACCCATGTGAGACCCACACTACCCATGTGAGACCCACACTACCCATGTGAGACCCACACTACCCATGTGAGACCCACACTACCCATGTGAGACCCACACTACCCATGTGAGACCCACACTACCCATGTGAGACCCACACTACCCATGTGAGACCCACACTAACCATGTGAGACCCACACTACCCATGTGAGACCCACACTAACCATGTGAGACCCACACTACCCATGTGAGACCCACACTACCCATGTGAGACCCACACTACCCATGTGAGACCCACACTAACCATGTGAGACCCACACTACCCACGTGAGACCCTCACTACCCATGTGAGACCCACACTACCCATGTGAGACCCACACTACCCATGTGAGACCCACACTACCCATGTGAGACCCCACACTACCCATGTGAGACCCACACTACCCATGTGAGACCCACACTACCCATGTGAAACCCACACTACCCATGTGAGACCCACACTACCCATGTGAGACCCACACTACCCATGTGAGACCCACACTACCCATGTGAGACCCACACTACCCATGTGAGACCCACACTACCCATGTGAGACCCACACTACCCATGTGAAACCCACACTACCCATGTGAGACCCACACTACCCATGTGAGACCCACACTACCCATGTGAGACCCCACACTACCCATGTGAGACCCCACACTACCCATGTGAGTCCCACACTACCCGTGTGAGACTCACACTAACCATGTGAAACCCACACTACCCATGTGAGACCCACACTACCCATGTGAGACCCACACTACCCGTGTGAGACTCACACTAACCATGTGAAACCCACACTACCCATGTGAGACCCACACTACCCATGTGAGACCCACACTACCCATGTGAGTCCCACACTACCCGTGTGAGACTCACACTAACCATGTGAAACCCACACTACCCATGTGAGACCCACACTACCCATGTGAGACCCACACTACCCATGTGAGACCCACACTTCCCATGTGAGACCCTCACTACCCACGTGAGACCCACACTACCCATGTGAGACCCACACTACCCATGTGAGACCCACACTACCCATGTGAGACCCACACTACCCATGTGAGACCCACACTTCCCATGTGAGACCCACACTACCCATGTGAGTCCGACCATTTCCGTCAATATAAAAAAGTTCCTTCCTCACAAGACGTGGCCAAGACTGTCAATATCTTGTCTCAGGTGCGGTAGACCTGGAGGCTTGCGTGAGACAACGTCTTAGTTTAGGGAGTATTATGGCCAGTTACGAGGTTGTGGAGGGCCCGAGCACAATGAAGGGAGCGTGGTAATGCTTCCCGCTGGCCCTGGCTGACGCCTCCCCCACCCTACTGGATGGTCAGAGGTACACGGTACTACTCTCCTAACCTCCTCCCCCTCCTTAGTCTCTGTCTAGCTCTCCCTCTCATTCTCTCCCACTTTCGCTCCCAGTTTTCCTCTTCTTATCTCAGTCATTGGCCTTCGCTCTCCCTCCCAATCTCTCTCATAATCTCTATCCATCTTTTTGTCTCTCCTAATCTCTTCTTCCTAATCTCTCTCTCACTCTTCTCTCCAAATTTTCTCTCTCACTTTACCAGTTCATACAACTGAAGTAGAAAGTCTCTGGCGCAATGAAAAGAGCATCATATAAGCCCTAATATCCATACAGGAGCAACAGACGACCCGTAGCACCATACAACAGCAGCAACAGGAGGCTACTATCACCATATAACAATATGTTTGGCACAAGTCATCACACTAAGTGTGATGACTTGAAAGAGGAGATTAATTGAAAGAGGAGCGTCAGAGGCGGAAGAGGCCTAGATGACGGAGCCAGAGTGCCTGCTTGATGGGGTTGTGGGTGTTCCTCCACGCCCCAGGCTCAGCCCGAGGCCAGGCCTGACTTGTGACGCCTGACTTGTGACGCCTGACTTGTGAAAGCCAGACTCGTGAAGCTTGACTTGTGAAGCCTGACTTGTGACGCCTGACTTGTGAAGCCTGACTTGTGAAGCCCGACTTGTGAAGCCTGACTTGTGACGCCTGACTTGTAAAGCCCGACTTGTGAAGCCCGACTTGTGAAGCTTGACTTGTGAAGCCTGACTTGTGACGCCTGACTTGTGACGCCTGACTTGTGAAGCCCGACTTGTGAAGCCCGACTTGTGAAGCCAGACTTGTGAAGCTTGACTTGTGAAGCCTGACTTGTGAAGCCCGACTTGTGAAGCCTGACTTGTGAAGCTTGACTTGTGAAGCCTGACTTGTGACGCCTGACTTGTGAAGCTTGACTTGTGACGCCTGACTTGTGAAAGCCAGACTTGTGAAGCCTGACTTGTGAAGCTTGACTTGTGAAGCCTGACTTGTGACGCCTGACTTGTGAAGCCTGACTTGTGAAGCCTGACTTGTGACGCCCGACTTGTGAAGCCTGACTTGTGAAGCTTGACTTGTGAAGCCTGACTTGTGACGCCTGACTTGTGAAGCTTGACTTGTGACGCCTGACTTGTGAAAGCCAGACTTGTGAAGCTTGACTTGTGAAGCCTGACTTGTGACGCCTGACTTGTGAAGCTTGACTTGTGACGCCTGACTTGTGAAAGCCAGACTTGTGAAGCTTGACTTGTGAAGCCTGACTTGTGACGCCTGACTTGTGAAGCCCGACTTGTGAAGCCTGACTTGTGACGCCCGACTTGTGAAGCCTGACATGTGAAGCTTGACTTGTGAAGCCTGACTTGTGAAGCCTGACTTGTGAAGCCCGACTTGTGAAGCCTGACTTGTGAAGCCCGACTTGTGAAGCCTGACTTGTGAAGCCCGACTTGTGACGCCTGACTTGTGAAGCCTGACTTGTGAAGCCCGACTTGTGAAGCCTGACTTGTGAAGCCCGACTTGTGAAGCCTGACTTGTGAAGCCCGACTTGTGAAGCCTGACTTGTGAAGCCCTACTTGTGAAGCCTGACTTGTGAAGCCTGACTTGTGAAGCCTGACTTGTGAAGCCCGACTTGTGAAGCCTGACTTGTGAAGCCTGACTTGTGAAGCCCGACTTGTGAAGCCCGACTTGTGAAGCCAGACTTGTGAAGCCAGACTTGTGAAGCCTGACTTGTGAAGCCCGACTTGTGAAGCCTGACTTGTGAAGCCCGACTTGTGGAGCCTGACTTGTGAAGCCCGATTTGTGAAGCCTGACTTGTGAAGCCTGACTTGTGAAGCCCGACTTGTGAAGCCCGACTTGTGAAGCCAGACTTGTGAAGCCAGACTTGTGAAGCCTGACTTGTGAAGCCTGACTTGTGAAGCCCGACTTGTGAAGCCTGACTTGCGAAGCCTGACTTGTGAAGCCTGACTTGTGAAGCCTGACTTATGAAGCCAGACTTGTGAAGCCCGACTTGTGAAGCCCGACTTGTGAAGCCAGACTTGTGAAGCCCGACTTGTGAAGCTAAGTGCAGGGGTGGTTGTGTCAACGTCTGGTCTGGCTTCAGTAGAAGGAAAAGAGGACTATCAGGTGAAAGCACCAAGCCATTACGACTATATAGCACTGAGAAGGGGTCAGGATAAGGATTTGGGATGGGACGGAGAGAAGGAATGGTGCCCATCCACTTGGACGGTCGGGGATTGAACGCCGACCTGCATGAAGCGAGACCGTTTAACCCATGTACTTAGACGGCTTCAGTAGAATCATCAGGAAATCCTAGTGTGTGTTCAGTAGAACTCCAGGTTGCAATCGTTCTACCATGTGCTGGTCTAGTGGTTAACGCCTGTGCCTGAGAACACCCAGCGCATGGGTTCGAACCCTCAGCACGGCTCCGACGGATTTTCTCACTGATACAGTCAAGCTAGTGAGATTACTCACTGTGAATACATTTAATTATAAATAAATGTAATTATAAATTATTAATTTGAATGTATAATAAGGATAATTAAGAAAAGTGAAAGTTTTACCCTGGGAAAAATACCTTGAGATAACATTAGCATTGTAAGTTAACAATACACTGAAGGGCTTAATTAAAATGACTTGAAGTTTAACATGGTGAGATTAACCTTGTATATTAAACTTGGTCCGTGTAACATGGGTAAATTTAATAATGTGTAACTTCCAGAGCGTAAGTCTAACAATAGGGTCTTACATTTATGAAAGTGCTACGTTGGGTAAATTAACAGTGTAAATTAACATTGTAAGCGGTTAACAGTGTACTGGCTGGCGGGGGTGTCCGGGGGAGACCCCAAATGGCAGACCACAACAGCCCGTTTGGTCTACAGTAATCAGTCTTTAATAGTGACAATATGTCACAATCGAGTTGAGAATGGTCCAGGACGGCCCGAAACGTCGTTGTCCCTTCACTTTCTAGTGTGTGGTCTGGTCAACAGTCTGTAATAGTGTGTATAAAGTCAGAGAGACTAAAAATATGGCCAATGTCCAATCATATTGTTCGTGTAATTCATTGCCATTTGCGGAGTATCATATGGCCAACATGGACTGCTTGATTAACTGAGCTAACGATGGGGTACAGTTCCTGAACCCATTATAAGCCTCTGTAACCCATTCTGTCACCACCCAAGGGAGAAATATTGGGGTTCATTATAAATAAATGATATGATAAATATCAAGGAAAAAGTTATATGCTTCGTAAATCGTTTACATCACTAATGGTCAAACAATACATATTCCGTCATTGGTTGTGTCACCCACAACATAGAAGAGAATACTTCTGCATATGGGTGATAGCTATACCCTGATTTACCTGAGGGGTCACTAACACACTCTAGTGGCCTCGAAGAGGACAGGAAGACGCCGGCTTGTCAAATGTTCCCACATTTGTACTGATGAATTTTTGCCAGATGGATCTTATTTTTTATTTTTTGCAGTGTTGTGGCATGTTTGGGAGGGTTGGTTGATTCTCGCACTGGGTCATTTCTTTTAATAATTAATTAATATAAGCAAACGTTAAATTTGATTAAAATAAGTTCAAATATAATCTACTTAACATACGTAAAAGTAAAATGATAAGTAAATAATAGGACGTAAATATAAATATTAGTGTAACGACAAAACTATATGATAATGTATAACCAGTAATTAACAAATAACGGTAATTAGACTTCGCTGGGAACTAGCCTAATAACAGTACAGAGTGCAGCAGGTGAAGTAACAATATGGTAGTTTAGCCACCATAGTCCACCTTAAATGATATAAGTTGACAGCCTTCAGCGGCCGGTGGACAAGCCCAGATACTGAGGAATGATAACAATACGGAGGCGGACCAGGTGTAAGGCACCACAGGTGAGCAACATCCCAGGCTGCTAACACAAGGTACACACCTGGCCTGAGCACACACGAGAGTAGCAGCAGTAACAGTCACATGTGTGCTGGACACCTTTGGGACAGGACGCCAGCGGCTGTTGGAGTGCATGGGACAGTAAGCGAAGGTCAGAGTGAGTCTCCTGGGGGGTGAGTGGATGAAACTCCCGCCTCCTGGTGGTGTGGGGGATTCTCCCTAATGCGTCACGTTAGTGAGATTACTGGCTGTGTATTACGGTGTATTACTGGCTGTGTATTACGGTGCATTAATAGCTGTGTATTACGGTGTATTACTGGCTGTGTATTACAGTACATTACTCGCTGTGCATTACTGACTGTGTATCACGGTGTATTACTGGCGGCGTATTACAGTGCATTATTTGCTGTGTAATACAGCTGCATTACTGGCTGTGTATTACGGTACATTACTGATTGTGTATTACGGTGCATTACTGGCTGTGTATCACGGTGTATTACTGGCTGTGTATTACAGTACATTACTCGCTTATTACAGTGCATTACTGATTGTGAATTACAGTGCATTACAGGCTGTGTATTACGGTGCAATACTGGCTATGTATTACAGTGCATTACTGGCTGTGTATAACAGTACATTACTGGCTGTGTATTACGGTGCATTATTGGTTGTGTATTACGGTGCATTACTGCCTGTGTATTACGGTGCATTACTGCCTGTGTATTACGGTGCATTACTGGCTGTGTATTATGGTGCATTATTGGCTGTGTATTATGGTGCATCGCTGATTCTGTATTACGGTGCATTACTGATTCTGTATTACGGTGCATTACTGATTCTGTATTACGGTGCATTACTGATTATGTATTACGGTGCATTACTGCCTGTGTATTACAGTGCATTGCTGATTCTGTATTAAGGTGCATTACTGATTCTGTATTACGGTGCATTACGGCCTGTGTAATACGGTTCATTACTGGTTGTGTATTACGGTTTATTACTGGTTGTGTATTACAGTACATAACTGGCTGTGTATTATGGCGCATTACTGATTGTGTATTACGGTGCATAACTGGCTGTGTATTACGGTGCATTACTGGCTGTGTATTACGGTGCATAACTGGCTGTGTATTACGGTGCATTACTGGTTGTGTATTACAGTGCATTACTAGCTGTGTATTACGGTGCATTATTGATCGTGTATTACGGTGCATTACTGGTTGTGTATTACGGTGCAATACTGATTGTGTATTACGGTGCATTACTGGCTGTGTATTACAGTCCATTACTGGCTGTGTATTACGGTGCATTACTGGTTGTGTATTACGGTGCATTACTGGCTGTGTATTACGGTGCAATACTGATTGTGTATTACGGTGCATTACTGGCTGTGTATTACGGTGCAATACTGATTGTGTATTACAGTCCATTACTGGCTGTGTATTACGGTGCATTACTGGCTGTGTATTACGGTGCAATACTGATTGTGTATTACTGTGCATTACTGGCTGTGTATTACGGTGCAATACTGATTGTGTATTACAGTCCATTACTGGCTGTGTATTACGGTGCATTACTGGCTGTGTATTACAGTCCATTACTGGCTGTGTATTACGGTGCATTACTGATTGTGTATTACGGTGCATTACTGGCTGTGTATTACGGTGCAATACTGATTGTGTATTACGGCTGTGTATTACAGTCCATTACTGGCTGTGTATTACGGTGCATTACTGGCTGTGTATTACGGTGCATTATTGATTACTGTATTACGGTGCATTACTGGCTGTGTAATACACTACATAACTGGCTGTGTATTACGGTGCAATACTGATTGTGTATTACGGTGCATTACTGGCTGTGTATTACGGTGCATTACTAATTGTGTATTACAGTGCATTACTGGCGGTATATTTACGCTGCATTACTAGCTGTGTATTACGGTGCATTACTGGCTGTGTATTACGGTGCAATACTGATTGTGTATTACGGTGCATTACTGGCTGTGTATTACAGTCCATTACTGGCTGTGTATTACGGTGCATTACTGGCTGTGTATTACGGTGCATTATTGATTGTGTATTACGGTGCATTACTGGCTGTGTAATACACTACATAACTGGTTGTGTGTTACGGTGCAATACTGATTGTGTATTACGGTGCATTACTGGCTGTGTATTACGGTGCATTACTAATTGTGTATTACAGTGCATTACTGGCTGTATATTTACGCTGCATTACTAGCTGTGTATTACGGTGCATTACTGGCTGTGTATTACGGTGCATTACTGGCTGTGTATTACGGTGCATTACTAATTGTGTATTACAGTGCATTACTGGCTGTATATTTACGCTGCATTACTAGCTGTGTATTACGGTGCATTACTGGCTGTGTATTACGGTGCATTACTGGCTGTGTATTACGGTGCATTACTAATTGTGTAATACCGTGCATTACTGACTCTGTATTACGGTGCATTACTGACTGTGTAATACAGTGCATTACTGGCTGTGAATTACGGTGCATTACTGGCTGTGTAATACAGTGCATTACTGGCTGTGAATTACGGTGCATTACTGGCTGTGTATTACTGTGCATTACTAATTGTGTAATACAGTGCATTACTGACTGTGCATTACGGTGCATTACTGGATGTGTATTACAGTGCATTACTGGCTGTGTATTACGGTGCATTACTGGCTGTGTATTACGGTGCATTACTGGCTGTGTATTACGGTGCATTACTGGCTGTGTATTACGGTGCATTACTGGCTGTGTATTACTGTGCATTGCTGGCTGTGTATTGCAGTGTATTATTAACTGTGTATTACTGTGCATTACAGGCTGTGTATTACGGTGCATTGCTGGCTGCGTATTACAGTGCATTACTCAATGTGTATTACGCTGCATTACTGGCGGTGTATTACGGTGCATTACTGGCTGTGTATTACGGTGCATTACTGGTTGTGTATTACAGTGCATTACTGACTGTGTATTACGGTGCATTACTGGCGGTGTATTACGGTGCATTACTGGCTGTGTATAACTGTGTATTACTGACTGTGTATTACGGTGCATTACTGGCTGTGTATTACGGTGCATTACTGGCTGTGTATTACTGTGCATTACTGACTGTGTATTACAGTGCATTACTGGCGGTGTATTACGGTGCATTACTGGCTGTGTATTACGGTGCATTACTGGCTGTGTATTACAGTGCATTACTGACTGTGTATTACGGTGCATTACTGGCTGTGTATTACAGTGCATTACTCAATGTGTATTACGCTGCATTACTGGCTGTGTATTACTATGCATTACTGGCTGTGTATTACGCAGCATTACTGATTGTGTATTACGGTGCATTACTAGCTGTGTATTACGGTGTATTACTGGCTGTGTATTACGGTGCATTACTAATTGTGTATTAAATTGCATTACTGGCTGTGTATTATAGTGCATTACTGGCTGTGTATTACGGAGCATTATTGATTGTGTATTACGGTACATTACTGGCTGTGTATTACGCAGCATTACTGATTGTGTATTACTGTGCATTACTGGCTGTGTAATACAGTGCATTACTCGTTGTGTATTACGGTGCATTACTCGTTGTGTATTATGGTGCATTACTGGCTGTGTATTACGGTGCATTACTGGCTGTGTATTACAGTGCATTATTGATTGTGTATTACGGTACATTACTGGCTGTGTATAACAGTGCATTACTGACTGTGTATTACGGTGCATTGCTGGCTGTGTATTACAGTGCATTACTGACTGTGTATTACGGTGCATTACTGGTTGTGTATTACAGTGCATTACTGACTGTGTATTACGGTGCATTACTGGTTGTGTATTACAGTGCATTACTGACTGTGTATTACGGTGCATTACTCGTTGTGTATTATGGTGCATTACTGGCTGTGTATTTACGCTGCATTACTAGCTGTGTATTACGGTGTATTACTGGCTGTGTATTACGGTGCATTACTAATTGTGTATTAAATTGCATTACTGGGTGTGTACTATATTGCATTACTGGCTTTGTAATACAGTACATAACTAACTGTGAATTACGGTGCATTACTGATTGTGTATTACAGTGTAATACTGGCTGTGTATTACGGTGCATTACTGGCTGTGAATTACGGTGCATTACTGGTTGTGTATTATGGTGCATTACTGGCTGTGTATTACGGTGCATTACTGGCTGTGAATTACGGTGCATTACTGGTTGTGTATTACAGTGTAATACTGGCTGTGTATTACAGTGCATTACTGGCTGTGTATTACGGTGCATTACTGGTTGTGTATTACAGTGTAATACTGGCTGTGTATTACAGTGCATTACTGGCTGTGTATTACGGTGCATTACTGGCTGTGTATTACGGTGCATTACTGGTTGTGTATTACAGTGTAATACTGGCTGTGTATTACAGTGCATTACTGGCTGTGTATTACGGTTCATTACGCTGCATTACTGGCTGTGTATTACAGTGCATTACTGGCTGTGTTTTACGGTGCATTACTGGCTGTGTATAACTGTGTATTACTGACTGCGTATTACGGTGCATTACTGGCTGTGTATTACGGTGCATTACTGGCTGTGTATTACAGTACATTACTCACTGTGTATTACAGTGTATTGCTGACTGAGTATTACAGTGCATTACTGACTGTGTATTACTGTGCATTACTGGCTGTGTATTACTATGCATTACTGGCTCTGTATTACGCAGAATTACTGATTGTGTATTACGGTACATTACGTGCTGTGTATTTCAGTGCATTACTCGTTGTGTATTACTGTGCAATACGTGCTGTGTACTACGGTGTATTATGGTGCATTTCGTGCTGTGTATTACGGTGTATTACACGTTGTGAATTACGGTGCATTACGTGCTGTGTATTACGGTACATTACACATTGTGTATTACGATGCATTACGTGCTGTGCATTACGGTGTATTACGGTGCATTACGTGCTCTGTATTACGGTGTATTACGGTGCATTACGTGCTGTGTATTACGGTACATTACGTGCTGTGCATTACGGTGTATTACGGTGCATTACGTGCTCTGTATTACGGTACATTACGTGCTGTGTATTACGGTGCTCTACTGGCTATGTATTACAGTGCATTACTCACTGGGTATTACAGTACATTACTCTCTCACAACGGTAATGTTATCAAAAAGTACTTTATTCTGAGTAAAACTTTAACTTACATTATTTACCCTTGTTATACATTCATTTATATATTATTTATAATTGAATATAATACAAATTAAATTTATTAATTATTAAATTTACTAATAAACGTTTAGCGCCATAGCCTGTGTGAATCATCGAGTAGAAAATTGGGGCGTAATTGGGTCGTGATGCCATTGTTCCTGTGACGTATCTCAACTATTTTTGCAAATTTAAGTGTTTAAAAAGCACCTTTAACTTGGCCAAAAATTTCTGTGTTGACTGAGGTGTGAGGACGCTGGTGGGTGTGTTGGGTGTGTTGACTGAGGTGTGAGGACGCTGGTGGGAGTGTTGGGTGGGTTGACTGAGATGTAGGGACGATGGTGGGAGTGTTGACTGAGGTGTGAGGACGCTGGTGGGAGTGTTGGGTGTGTTGACTGAGGTGTGAGGACGCTGGTGGGAGTGTTGGGTGTGTTGACTGAGGTGTGAGGACGCTGGTGGGTGTGTTGGGTGTGTTGACTGAGGTGTGAGGACGATGGTGGGAGTGTTGGGTGTGTTGACTGAGGTGTGAGGACGCTGGTGGGAGTGTTGGGTGTGTTGACTGAGGTGTGAGGACGATGGTGGGAGTGTTGGGTGTGTTGACTGAGGTGTGAGGACGCTGGTGGGTGTGTTGGGTGTGTTGACTGAGGTGTGAGGACGATGGTGGGAGTGTTGGGTGTGTTGACTGAGGTGTGAGGACGCTGGTGGGAGTGTTGGGTGTGTTGACTGAGGTGTGGGGACGATGGTGGGAGTGTTGGGTGTGTTGACTGAGGTGTGAGGACGCTGGTGGGAGTGTTGGGTGTGTTGACTGAGGTGTGGGGACGATGGTGGGAGTGTTGACTGAGGTGTGAGGACGATGGTGGGAGTGTTGACTGAGGTGTGAGGACGCTGGTGGGAGTGTTGGGTGTGTTGACTGAGGTGTGAGGACGCTGGTGGGTGTGTTGGGTGTGTTGACTGAGGTGTGAGGACGATGGTGGGAGTGTTGGGTGTGTTGACTGAGGTGTGAGGACGCTGGTGGGAGTGTTGGGTGTGTTGACTGAGGTGTGGGGACGATGGTGGGAGTGTTGACTGAGGTGTGAGGACGATGGTGGGAGTGTTGACTGAGGTGTGAGGACGCTGGTGGGAGTGTTGGGTGTGTTGACTGAGGTGTGAGGACGCTGGTGGGTGTGTTGGGTGTGTTGACTGAGGTGTGAGGACGATGGTGGGAGTGTTGGGTGTGTTGACTGAGGTGTGAGGACGCTGGTGGGAGTGTTGGGTGTGTTGACTGAGGTGTGGGGACGATGGTGGGAGTGTTGACTGAGGTGTGAGGACGATGGTGGGAGTGTTGACTGAGGTGTGAGGACGATGGTGGGAGTGTTGGGTGTGTTGACTGAGGTGTGAGGACGATGGTGGGAGTGTTGACTGAGGTGTGAGGACGATGGTGGGAGTGTTGGGTGTGTTGACTGAGGTGTGAGGACGATGGTGGGAGTGTTGACTGAGGTGTGAGGACGATGGTGGGAGTGTTGACTGAGGTGTGAGGACGATGGTGGGAGTGTTGGGTGTGTTGACTGAGGTGTGAGGACGCTGGTGGGAGTGTTGACTGAGGTGTGAGGACGCTGGTGGGAGTGTTGGGTGTGTTGACTGAGGTGTGAGGACGCTGGTGGGAGTGTTGGGTGTGTTGACTGAGGTGTGAGGACGCTGGTGGGAGTGTTGAGTGTGTTGACTGAGGGGTGAGGACGCTGGTGGGAGTGTTGGGTGTGTTGACTGAGGTGTAGGGACGATGGTGGTAGTGTTGGGTGTGTTGACTGAGGTGTGAGGACGATGGTGGGAGTGTTGGGTGTGTTGACTGAGGTGTGAGGACGATGGTGGGAGTGTTGACTGAGGTGTGAGGACGATGGTGGGGGTGTTGACTGAGGTGTGAGGACGATGGTGGGAGTGTTGACTGAGGTGTGAGGACGATGGTGGGAGTGTTGACTGAGGTGTGAGGACGCTGGTGGGGGTGTTGGGTGTGTTGACTGAGGTGTGAGGACGATGGTGGGAGTGTTGGGAGTGTTGACTGAGGTGTGAGGACGCTGGTGGGAGTGTTGGGTGTGTTGACTGAAGTGTGAGGACGCTGGTGGGAGTGTTGGGTGTGTTGACTGAGGTGTGAGGACGCTGGTGGGAATGTTGAGTGTGTTGACTGAGGTATGAGGACGCTGCTGGGAATGTTGACTGAGGTGTGAGGACGCTGGTGGGAGTGTTGGGTGTATTGACTGAGGTGTGAGGACGCTGGTGGTAGTGTTGGGTGTGTTGACTGAGGTGTGAGGACGCTGGTGGGAGTGTTGGGTGTGTTGACTGAGAGTTGAGGACGCTGGTGGGAGTGTTGAGTGTGTTGACTGAGGTATGAGGACGCTGCTGGGAATGTTGACTGAGGTGTGAGGACGATAGTGGGAATGTTGAGTGTGTTGACTGAGGTGTGAGGACGCTGGTGGGAGTGTTGAGTGTATTGACTGAGGTGTGAGGACGCTGCTGGGAATGTTGACTGAGGTGTGAGGACGATGGTGGGAGTGATGGGTGTGTTGACTGAGGTGTGAGGACGATGGTGGGAGTGTTGTGTGTGTTGACTGAGGTGTGAGGACGCTGGTGGGAGTGTTGAGTGTGTTGACTGAGGTGTGAGGACGCTGGTGGGAGTGTTGAGTGTGTTGACTGAGGTGTGAGGACGCTGCTGGGAATGTTGACTGAGGTGTGAGGACGATGGTGGGAGTGTTGGGTGTGTTGACTGAGGTGTGAGGACGATGGTGGGAGTGTTGGGTGTGTTGACTGAGGTGTGAGGACGATGGTGGGAATGTTGACTGAGGTGTGAGGACGCTGGTGGGAGTGTTGAGTGTGTTGACTGAGGTGTGAGGACGATGGTGGGAGTGTTGGGTGTGTTGACTGAGGTGTGAGGACGATGGTGGGAGTGTTGGGTGTGTTGACTGAGGTGTGAGGACGATGGTGGGAGTGTTGGGTGTGTTGACTGAGGTGTGAGGACGATGGTGGGAGTGTTGGGTGTGTTGACTGAGGTGTGAGGACGATGGTGGGAGTGTTGGGTGTGTTGACTGAGGTGTGAGGACGATGGTGGGAGTGTTGGGTGTGTTGACTGAGGTGTGAGGACGCTGGTGGGAGTGTTGGGTGTGTTGACTGAGGTGTGGGGACGATGGTGGGAGTGTTGAGTGTGTTGACTGAGGTGTGGGGACGATGGTGGGAGTGTTGGGTGTGTTGACTGAGGTGTGAGGACGCTGGTGGGAGTGTTGAGTGTGTTGACTGAGGTGTGGGGACGCTGGTGGGAGTGTTGGGTGTGTTGACTGAGGGGTGAGGACACTGGTGGGAATGTTGGGTGTGTTGAATGAGGTGTGAGGACGCTGGTGGGAGTGTTGAGTGTGTGTTGACTGAGGGTTGAGGTGGTGCACCCCACTCGTCAGGGTGTGCACCTGGTGTCGCACGAGCAGCAGCAGCACCCCCCCCCCCTCCATCAGCAGCAGCACCGCTACCACCATCATCAGCAGCACCAGCATCAACACCACCACAACCACCAGCACCATCACCAGTAGCACCAACACCACCACCAGCACCAGCACCACCACCACCAGCACCACTACCACCACCACCAACAGCACCACCACCACCACCACCAGCACCACCACCAGCATCAGGCGCAGCAGCAGCAGCACCACCACCACCAGCACCACCACCAGCACCATCACCACCAGCACCACTACTAGCAGCACCACCACCAGCACCACCACCAGCACCATCACCACCACCACCAACACCACTACCAGCAGCACCACCACCAGCAGCACCACTACCAGCAGCACCACCACTACCACCACCACTACTACCACCACCCTCACCATCAGCACCACCACTACCACCACCAGCAGCACCACTACTACCACCACCCTCACCACTAGCACCACCACCACCACCAGTAGCACCACCACTACCACCACCAGCATCAGGCGCAGCAGCAGCACCACCACCAGCACCAGCACCACCACCAGCACCACCACCACTACCACCACCAGCAGCACCACCACCAGCACCACCACCACTACCACCACCAGCAGCACCACCACCACCACCACCACCACCAGCACCACCACCAGCACCATCACCACCACCACCAACACCACCACCAGCACCACTACCTGCAGCACCACCACCAGCACCACCACCAGCACCATCACCACCACCACCACCACCAGCACCACCACCAGCACCATCACCACCACCACCAACACCACCACCAGCACCACTACCAGCAGCACCACCACCAGCACCACTACCAGCAGCACCACCACCACCACCACTACCACCACCAGCACCACCACCAGCATCAGGCGCAGCAGCAGCACCACCACCAGCACCACCACCATCACCACCTCCACCAACACCACCACCAGCACCACTACCAGCAGCACCACTACCAGCAGCACCACCACCAGCAGCACCACCACCAGCAGCACCACCACTACCACCACCAGCAGCACCACTACTACCACCACCCTCACCACTATCACCACCACCACCACCACCACCACCAGCATCCAACCATATATACTCCACGCAGCATTCCACCTGCATGATTCATGGACCATCTATCAAAGAGAGTGTTTCCTCTCCCTGCAGCCACCCACATGAATCTATTACTCCCACTTGAATTGGCTTCTTTTAATTTTCCTCCATAAAAATGGCTCCTTAAAAAGAGTTACACGGTATCAGAGTTTTAATGTGTAAGTTGAGCTCCCAGGTCAGCTCACCCGTCAGTACTTAGTGTGACGAAACACTAAGTATGACTCGCTCTCACAAAGTACATCTGGACATAAGCCGGCGGGAGAAAGCTGTACGTGTGAGGCAATAATTATATGACTCCGGTGTGCGATGACGAATGGCTCCATTGCCGACATCATTTATTTCTCCAGTATACAGTTTAATACATTACATGATAAATCACCAGGAAAGACTAGGAACTACCAAGAGGAAACTGCGCGAGATTTATACTTTCCAACACACACACACACACACACACACACACACACACACACACACACACACACACACACACACACACACAGTTTCAAATGTAGATATGATAGAGCCCAGTAGGCTCAGGAATCTGTACACCTGTTGATTGACAGTTGAGAGGCGGGACCAAAGAGCCAAAGCTCAACCCCCGCAAGCACAATTAGGTGAATACAATTAGGAGAAATGGGGGGGGGATGGGATAAAGGAGGGAGGGGAAGAGAGAAAAGGGGGAATGAGGGGGGGGGGCGAGACTACCTCAGCACTACCACGTACACCCACCCTCCCTAATATACTTATATGAGAGAATGTTTGTTTGTTTTGTTCATTTGTTCTTCTGACTGTCGGAGATAGAGGCCAAACTCTTGGGACCAAAAGCATCATTTAATTTTCCAGAAAAAATTAGTTGTGTCGGAGTGTTATTTGGGAGGTAGTGTAGGGCTCATTACCTCCCTGAGAGCGGGGCAATGCTCCTCCTCCATGAAGGCTGCGGATGTGAAATCGTCAGTAATGAGTCGGTAGACTTTTTCACTTGAATAAACGATGACAAATTGGTTAAGGGTCTCGAATCTCCTTTGTATGGATACCTTCACGCATAAATATAACCCATCATAATGAGACAGACATTGCAGCCAAATTAGCGTGTAACAAGGATGAAGTTGAATGAGATCTAGGTATCCCCATCTCTACTGTCAAAACTGTAATGGTCCAAACACTCAGATCTGATAGAAAAGAAATTACTGACTCCCAACGACCTGAAAGTACTAGTATAAAAAGCTATGATTTGTTCACATCTGAAACCTATATCTATGGGCAGCACAAAACGTCCACTAGACTGTGCGACATAGTGGTTGCAAGGATCAAGTTGGGTTACCGTTACCTGTAGCAGGTGCTGCAGGTGTCGGATCTCCCAATCCTGTGCACTCCAGTTGCAAACTCTGTGAGCAGGAACTGCGGCACGATCTCCCACACTACATCACTGAATCCCCAGTTATTAAACCTTTCAGACCAATTGGCATGAGGTACTTGGAGCTTTGCCATTACTTTATTCACTCTCGTATTCTTGAAGATATCCTTACAGTGTACCCAAAATTTGCCAGTGCAGGCTACTATATATATGGCCATGTATGACTAACCATCCTGCGTGATGGGGACTTTTATTACCACTGCTGCCTTATTCACTTTTGTGTTGATGATATCCTCAAAATGCTTCCGGAGTCTGCCAGTGCAGACTGCCTATCACATGCCTCTGTATGACTAACCATCCTGTGTGATGGGGATTTTTTAGCATCACCTAGTTAGCTTTTTTGACACACTGTACTCCACTTCATATAGTCTAGGGTAGCTTCACTAATGCCGATGTACCTCGTGTATTAATAAAAAAAAAAGACAAATTGGGTGCAAACTCTGTGAGCAGGAACTGCCGCATGATCTCTCACACTACATCACCCAGTTATTAGACCTTTCAGACCAGTTGGCATGAGGTACCTGGAGCTTTGCAATTTCTTTATTCACTCTCGTATTCTTGAAGATATCCTCACAGTGTACCCAAAATTTGCCAGTGCAGGCTACTAAACATATGGCCATGTATGACTAACCATCCTGCGAGATGGGGACTTTTATTACCACTGCTGCCTTATTCATTCTTGTGTTGATGATATCCTCAAAATGCATCCGGAGTCTGCCTATTCTGACACACTGTACTCCACTTCATATAATCTAAGGCAGCTGCACAAATGGAGATGTACCTCATGTATTAATAAAAAAAATTGAGGCATGCATTTGAAGACAGTGATTGAAATAATGTATTATGGAACTACTTAATGATGGAAAGGAATGGGGGAAATACAGTGCGGGTGAGGAGGGGGTGGCGTGGACGAGGAGGGAGGGGGGAGGGGATTTGGAAAGGGATGTGGTAGGATGTGCATGGAAAAGGAAGTGGGTGGAGTGTGTGCCAGAGAGATGGGGAGGAGGTGGAAAGGAGACGGGTGTTATGGAGCGCGAGATGGGTAAGGTGGTGTGTGGAGTCTGGAGAGGATTGTGGTGGTGGGTGGAGAAGGGGTTGTGGTGTACAGAGACTGGGTGCGGTGGTTTATTTTAAGATGGGAATTGTTGTGGTGGTGTGTGGAGGCGGGGGTTGAAGGTGGGTGGAGGCGGGGGTGGCAATATGTTACGAACCCGGATCCAGCGTCCGAGCCTGGAGCAGTGACAATCACGCCATCTGTGGGTCAGCTCCCGAAACCCCCGCCAAACGGTCGACGACACCTGGTGAGGACAGCGTGTACTGGCCTCGAGGACCAGTTTCCAGTCTGGTTCCGCGCTCAACACCGCCGCTCCTGACCTCTGGTGAGGTGGTGCTCCGACGACAGCGCTATCTATGGACTGGATACGTCAGGTGTTTGCGCCCGAGCCCGTAAGTGTGTTGTATTAGTGTCCCGGTTATTGATGACGTGTCTGCTTACAGAGCCGACCTGGGACCACTGTGTTGAAGGTTGAGTCAGTCTACCCGAGGCAGCCAGTCTCCATACTGTGAAGTTTGCTGCAGCTGTTGCGACGTCGTCCCCCCGGAAGAACACTGTGGTGTGTTAACCTGCCAGTGGAGTGGCAGTGAAAGGATTTACCCGGGACCGACTGTTGGAGACGATAATCCACTGGGGTATTGAGGACAGGAGGGTGATTTGTGATATCACACGAGACTCCTGTCTAGGGCGTACCCCTTTTATCGTTCGTGGAGTGGCCGTACCAGCCTTGGTGGCTCAGTACCTGCCAGCAGACCTGCTGGACGTGTGGTTGACGGCCTCCACGACGGTGCCCCCAGTGGACCTGTGTTTTGGCTGACCTGTGGCCCGGGTAGGCTCGGCATTCTCAGAGGACACGTCTTGAGGCCACGAAGAAAGCACCAAGGAATCGGCACCGAAAGTGGTGTGGCACCAGCGTCTTCAGCAGAAGACCACGATGATGGATTAATCCCCTTGTATAGTGTTAATACCCTCCCCCTGTGCACGTTTGATTTTTATATATTTAATAGGTGATGGTGTTAATTATAATATTAAGTTCTTAACTTTCTTTCCCTACTCCCTTTTAAGTTACTTGCGTCACGGATCTCATCCCTTGATAGCCACTACTGGCTTGGGAACGGATACATATATCTTCCTCTAACAACATCAGAGTGAGAACCCCGTTGCGTCCCGAGAGGGCCGTAACACAATATGAGGAGATCGGGTGGTGATGAGTGGAGACGGGGTAGTGATGTGTGGAGGGAGATAAATAAGTGTGTGCGAGATAGGTCTGGGTTCAAGGACGACACCGTCTGGTCCCCATACTAGTCCTTCTACTATGTATATGTGAGATTATACCTATTGGTAATAGCGCTAATACAAGTGACCTCAGTCAGAAGAGACTATACTCGCAGCAATAAGTGCTCTGCGTGCAGATTATTATTTTAAAACTGAAATAGGTGGGGTAGAGCCGCCGCCAGAGTCCAAATCCTTGGCACTCTGTATCCACTGGGTCGTGGAGTTTCTCGAACTGCTGATGGCAACTGTAAGGGTATCTCAATGGGATCTAACACCAAATTTAAATTGGGGGTGTATATCTATGAAATTGTTTCGAGTCCAGAAGTATCCAGAACAGCATATAATCAGCTTCAAGTATGTGGCAGAGTCTAATACTGGGGACAAGGTTATTCAAGGTGTTGACGGAAAGATAGTTGTCGTTTGGTAACATTTAATATTTATTCACAAAACTTAATAATAACAATACAAGGCAACAATATCTTGGCATTACATTAAAGTCCTTAGTGGCACGCTGCAATACTATACACTCGGGCAGAATAGAGCTAAGGGCCTTGGGGCCCTAGATACGCGGCTCTCTGATTGGCTAGTTTGAAGTGGACTAGGAATAAGGCACTTTGCCGCCCTGGCCATCGAGACGCCATTCTGCCCTAGTCACTAAGATTGTCGGACGTGGCTTTCGCTTGGTCGGTCAGCCAAGTGAAACTGGTGTGTCTGGTGGCTTACAGTACATCTTCATATACTCGCAACACCGTCGGGTGTCCGCGGGGAACGTACCAGAACCCGGGAACCCGTCGTATTTGTGTGTGTGTGACAGGAAGTGCATATAACTGGGAGTGAGAAGTGGGTAAGCCATACGAGCAAGTAGCAACAGACTGTGCCATCAATCAGACATCGTCTGATCTTCTGCTTGTGTCACTTAGCAGTGGAATGGGAATGATCAGGGAAAGCGCCAAGCCAATACGACTTTAGAGCACTGGGAAAGGGTCAGGATAAGGATTAGGGATGGGACGGAGCAATGGTGCCCAGCCACTTGAACGGTCGGGGATTGAACGCCGACCTGCATGAAGCGAGACCGTCGCTCTACCGTCCATCCCAAGTGATTGGGCACTTAGCAGTGGAGAGATCTAGGAATATTTTGCCCGTGTTCAAGACAATTTTCCCCTAGAAATTCGTGGAATTTCGGTCCCAGGGAGGGACAGAGACGTTTGCTGTAGTTGTCGCCATTTTGCACGAGCGCCACGCTTCGCCCTGAGGAAGGTTAGAAGCCGCCTAGTGAGGAGGGGGATTCGAACCGAGCCGCGCTGGATTCCATCCTAGCCTAGCAGCGCCGCCTTGGGAAGGTGGCCATCGACTAGAGTGCTGCAGCTGTGTGTGTACATGGTAGTATGTTTGAATGGGGCGGCCGTATAACTGAGTAAGTACCCCTGTGTCGTATTGGTGATTATATCTCTAAGCCTGAATTAGAGGTCAGGTGGTCCGCCCGCATTGTCTCTAGAGCACCTGCTAGGTGACTGAGAAGCGCGGGGCGCATGAGGTTTAACCCTTATTTAATGTCTTGTCAGTCAAGTGGACTTGAAGTGAGAGTACGTGAGCAGACGTGTGTTTGTGTGGTTGGACACACGGGGAACACATACAGTATTAGAACTAGGACTGTAAGGGCCGTCCTAGAGAGTTTATACTCCATACTGGTGAGATTTTGTGCTGTTACATTTCTAGGTGAATTGTGCGTGTCATGCCCCGTGTCCACTTGTGTAGTCTGTTGCAGGTGAGGAGGTCTCGAGCCCGTCGTCATCATTATACGTTAGAGTGACTGTTATGTAACGCCAGAAATTTCTTGGCACAGGAAATTGTGGAGTGTTATCAGTGTGTGTTTTATACAAGTGATGTGCTTTCCTGGGTGGTGATAAGTGTAAATTATATATATACGTGGCTGAACTGTTCAATGTAATTGGTTTGATTTATGGTGAAGAGTGAGTAACGTCGCTGGCGTGTGTGACCGCTCTGTAGAGTAAGGTAATTTAAGGGAGGATCCGTGGGATCGCTAATCACTTGCCCAAGTTGATCAGGAGTGTGTTATCTCCTTAGTGTGCCACATTAGCATTTAATAGCAGAGTGCTACAGGTGAGGTGACCGGGTACGATATATATTTATAGTGTCATGAAGCCTGGTGTGCTATTACTGTGTTGTGGTAGCAGTAATTAGCAATTGCAACAAGGTGCATTTGCTTGGGCCGTGTTCTAATTAAATGCTATTAGTTTCAGGAGACTATGTTGTGGCGCTCTGGCTGTTGGTCTGGAGATGCCTCTCCAGGGCACAAAGCCAGGGTAGGTTGATACGGAGGAGAAGCTGTTACCCAGGCAGCAGGTCCCCCTCTCTCCACGGCGACCAACAACACAGTAGCAAATCACAGCAAAAAAATACATTACTAAAGAACACAGCACAATACTGTCACATTAATAAAGGACAATTTAAGACTCACACAACTTGGGTAATCACCAACTTCCTTCCAACTTTACAACTGGTTTTCTCCTGGAACGAGAAGGAAAATAAACATACAAGGAAATGTTATACACAGTGACGGTATATATTACACTGCACAATACAATACACACAATTATATAAAACACAGTGATATATCTAAATGTTTAGAAAGTCCAGTATTGTACAGTAATCACATAGAATGTCTGAAATTGCTTCACTAATGTACTATCCTTGTCCTGCGTATCTCTCTCGTGGCGGGTTAATGAGAACGCCAGGCCGTGAGGCTGACTTCAATTCAGCACAAGGAATATGCACTTCTGATAATGATACAATAATTAATTAAGGAGAACTCACTTTGATACACCAGCTTGCATTCAAGCAACCTCTCTCTCTCACTCAGTAAAACACGGCCGTTGATTGAAGATCAAGTACCAGACCGCACGTGGTAGATCCCTTGCACAGGAACACGTGTGGGGGTGGAGTAGCAACACGTGTGGGGGTGGAGTAGCAACACGTGTGGGGGTGGAGTAGCAACACGTGTGGGGGTGGAGTAGCAACACGTGTGGGGGTAGAGTAGCAACACGTGTGGGGGTGGAGTAGCAACACGTGTGGGGGTGGAGTAGCAACACGTGTGGGGGTGGAGTAGCAACACGTGTGGGGGTGGAGTAGCAACACGTGTGGGGGTGGAGTAGCAACACGTGTGGGGGTGGAGTAGCAACACGTGTGGGGGTGGAGTAGCAACACGTGTGGGGGTGGAGTAGCAACACGTGTGGGGGTGGAGTAGCAACACGTGTGGGGGTGGAGTAGCAACACGTGAGGGGGTGGAGTAGCAACACGTGTGGGGGTGGAGTAGCAACACGTGAGGGGGTGGAGTAGCAACACGTGTGGGGGTGGAGTAGCAACACGTGTGGGGGTGGAGTAGCAACACGTGTGGGGGTGGAGTAGCAACACGTGTGGGGGTGGAGTAGCAACACGTGAGGGGGTGGAGTAGCAACACGTGTGGGGGTGGAGTAGCAACACGTGAGGGGGTGGAGTAGCAACACGTGTGGGGGTGGAGTAGCAACACGTGTGGGGGTGGAGTAGCAACACGTGTGGGGGTGGAGTAGTAACACGTGTGGGGGTGGAGTAGCAACACGTGTGGGGGGTGGAGTAGCAACACGTGTGGGGGTGGAGTAGCAATACGTGTGGGGGGTGGAGAAGCAACACGTGTGGGGATGGAGTAGCAACACGTGTGGGGGTGGAGTAGCAACACGTGTGGGGGTGGAGTAGCAACACGTGTGGGGGTGGAGTAGCAACACGTGTGGGGGTGGAGTAGTAACACGTGTGGGGGTGGAGTAGCAACACGTGTGGGGGTGGAGTAGCAACACGTGTGGGGGTGGAGTAGCAACACGTGTGGGGGTGGAGTAGCAACACGTGTGGAGGTGGAGTAGCAACACGTGTGGGGGTGGAGTAGCAACACGTGTGGGGGTGGAGTAGCAACACGTGTGGGGGTGGAGTAGCAACACGTGTGGAGGTGGAGTAGCAATACGTGTGGGGGAGGACTAGCAATACGTGTGGGGGTGGAGTAGCAACACGTGTGGGGAAAAGTAGCAACACGTGTGGGGGAGGACTAGCAACACGTGTGGGGGAGGACTAGCAAAACGTGTGGGAGTGGAGTAGCAACACGTGTCGGGGGTGGAGTAGCAACACGTGTGGGGGAGGACTAGCAACACGTGTGGAGGGTGGAGTAGCAACACGTGTGGGGGTGGAGTAGCAACACGTGTTGGGGAGGACTAGCAACACGTGTGGGGGGTGGAGTAGCAACACGTGTGGGGGTGGAGTAGCAACACGTGTAGGGGTGGAGTAGCAACACGTGTGGGGGTGGAGTAGCAACACGTGTGGGGGTGGAGTAGCAACACGTGTAGGGGTGGAGTAGCAACACGTGTTGGGGAGGACTAGCAACACGTGTGGGGGGTGGAGTAGCAACACGTGTGGGGGTGGAGTAGCAACACGTGTGGGGGTGGAGTAGCAACACGTGTGGGGATGGAGTAGCAACAGGTGTGGGGGGTGGAGTAGCAACACGTGTTGGGGAGGACTAGCAACACGTGTGGGGGTGGAGTAGCAACACGTGTTGGGGAGGACTAGCAACACGTGTGGTGGTGGAGTAGCAACACGTGTGGGGATGGAGTAGCAACAGGTGTGGGGGGGTAGAGTAACGTAGTTCACAGGACGTTGGGGTGTCTGGGGCGTGGCAGCATCAGAGTCACAGGGGCTAGACTCTTGCTCTCCAAGAGTATGGCGAGGGGGTGCCAAGGACGCACCACTGGTGAGGTGGATGGTGGCGTAACAAGATTGAGACCACGTGTTAAGCTCACGGGTTGACAGCACGGTGGAGGGGAAAATCAACTAAGCCACAACATTTCGTAAATTTGTTAATTACTCAGATTTGGACTTAAGTCACAGGGAATCGTATCTTAAATTCCTACCAGTAGTTTACTGAGCGATATGTTGACGGATTGCTAGGGATTAACACAGTGATCACGGATTTAGTAACTACTGTTCAGCTACTCTGCAGGCGAACACGTGTAGAGTTACTCTCCTGATATCACTTTTATTGATTAAATATATATATATATATATATATATATATATATATATATATATATATATATATATATATATATATATATATATATATATATATATATATATATATATATATATTGTGACGATAATCTCCTTCAAGAGATTGAGCCTGCTCTTCCCTCCAAAAGACGTCGACATAAACATCTATATAGAACAAGTATGGAAGAAAAATCCAACAACGACAACACCAGCAAGGTTTGCCAGAGCGCAAAACGTATGCAGCCAGGAACACCTGCTCCACCTCAAACCGCCAAACTACCTGTCTTGTCGCCGGCTCCTCGCTGATTGGCCGCGGGTCTAGCTGCAACTGCACTCCACCCACCATACTACTTGATGTCTGGGGCCGCCACGACCTCAGTCTTCAGAATATTCAGTGCTTTCATACGGTTAACACGTCTTCTTGGTAGACTGAGCTGTGGCTTACGTGTACTAAGAGAGGTGATAGCTTAAAGCCAATATTCCTGCACCTCTCATTTTATTGTATATTGCACAGCTTGTTATTGCTCACTTGTCTTAACGTAACTTTTCATTTTGTCATTTAATTATTCTTATTATTTTGATTGATTGATTTTATTATACGAATTTGTATGTCCATTTTATTCATGTTTTGTTTTTCTAACGTAATTAAAATTGCATTGTTAAAATTTACTTGTGTTTTGTGTCTTCTCCTTACCTTACCACAGACGAAGTTCCAGATTTTCTAATTTTTTTTTATTCTATGTGACGAGGCCATACCCCTAGCTTTGAACAGCCGAACACCAACGCGTTACCGTCACATATTATATGGGGGCCTGTCCTAGGAGCTTCACTCAGGTACTGGTGCCAAGTGGTAATTAATGGTAAGCGTATTTAACTTTGTTAACGTAGCTTTTACTATTTTTCATATTCAATTTCATTTTTCTATGGTGCGGTGTATTGTGCATTACGAGAGTAACATATGGTGAAGGTGAGACAACTTTGGATTACGTGGTGACTGTAGGCCTCAGTCATACTCTTAATTGGTCATCTCTCCCTCCGTGTTATTACTCGTGTTTACCATCTTTGTCCCTTGGATATTTCTCATTTTTGACAGATCATCATATTGGTACCCTGGTACTGTGGTCTGCCCCGGGTCAAGTGCACCCAATCTTCTGCAATCTGACTGTAGGAGGACAAAGAGGGCCATAGTTCCTCTAGCTCGAACTTTAGTTGCTGAATTGGGACCTCAGCAGCAGTTCTCGTCACCAGTTGACACCTCGCACCCCTACACGTCAGTCAGAGATGATGATACATACAACGGTAGGGAATTAGCTTACTTTTTCAGAGCACAAAAGTTCGCTAATTCTGTAAGTATCATACTAATTTCAGTAGGAAAAACTTGCTTTATGTCCTATAGAGACTTGGCAAGGTATGCCTACATCCTTGGACTACCAATTTTACTTTTGAGGCAATTAACTGTTTCATTTGTTTTCGAAACTCTGTTTCATTTGTTAGTAGGATTTTCTTGCCCTTATCCTCTTACATGAGTACCGGGTACAAGATTTCCTGCGCCCTTGATTTAAATTAATCATTTAACATCTTGTACTTAACTTTAATTGTTAAAGATCCCACAGGAAAGGTACCAGTTGCCACGTTGTCCTGTTTCTGACATTCACTATAACTGAATATTCATGTTACATTTATTTGCTAATTTCACCATGTTTCGTCTCCAAGCTTTCCGTGCAAATCCAGCAGGTGAAATAGGGACTTTAAGTCGTGCCAAGAGGACTGAATTACAAACTCTTGCACATGAGTATCAACTAGAAGTTCCCTACCAAGCCAACAAAAATGACCTACACAACCTGTTGCTGGATTACTATTTAGAGCAAGGTAAGATAGACTCTGAAACTCATGAAACTTACTATATTGCAGATAAAACTGACTTGGCAACGATGAAACTCAAACTAGAGCTGGCCAAGATTGAACGTGAGCAGCAAAAAGAAGCGGCTGCCATACGAAGGGAAGAACACGAACGTGAGGCTGCTTTGAGGAGAGAAGAACAAGAGCGCGAAGCTGCCTTGAGGAGAGAAGAACACGAACGTGAGGTCGCATTACTCCGTGAACGTGAACGAGTACAGCTTGAAACACTCCAGGAGCGGGAACGAGTACAGCTTGAAACCAAACAACGCGAGTTGGAGATGCAACGCGAACATGACAAGCAACAAGCGACTCTGGCTCTAGAGTGTCGTCAACGCGAAATCGCCTTGGAAACTTCACACTTCACTCAACGCCAGCAAGCTACTGCCAATCTTCCCGTCAGTTTTAATATATCACATGCAAGTAAGTTAATGCCATCCTTTGTAGAAGCAGAAGTTGATGTGTTTTTCACCACCTTTGAAACCCTTGCTAATCAACTCAGTTGGCCTGTCGACCAATGGGCCACACTTCTCAGAGTCCATCTTACAGGTAGAGCTGCAGTCACACTCAGTACTCTGGCGTCTGAGAATGACTACCAGACTCTGAAACAAGCAGTGTTGGACGCCTACCTCCTTTCCACAGAAAGTTATAGAAGGAAATTCCGTGACCACCTGAAGGCAAGTACCACTACCTTCCTCGAGTTTGCTAACACAAAACGGAGATATTTCATGAAATGGCTGGAAGCAGCACATGTCTCTACTTTTACAGAACTCGTCAACCTGATGCTAGTTGAAGAATTCTTGAGGCGTGTGCCGCCTCCTGTCCGTCTCTACTTAGCAGATAAAGAAGAAACCGACTACCTGAAGTGTGCTAAGTCGGCTGACACTTACAGCCTCATCCACCGGCTGACACCCGAACCATCCTCCAGTAAGAAGTCGTGGTACAGTTACGAGAAAGTGAACACCGATCAAGCTGGCTCGCAATTGTACTGCAAGTATTGTAGACTCTATGGACATACCATAGACAAGTGTGGTAATTCTCAATACAAGGGAACCACTGACCCACAGAAACCCAAACCAACTCCTCCTAAGTCCGGTAAGCCTGTGATGAATGTTGGTGTTAATGCTAATGATCTTTCTCTTTTCAGTAACCACCTGTATACTGGAACTGTCTCTGCCAACGGTTCAAATCCGGAGGGACGTTTCAAATTGAAGATCTTGAGGGACACAGCGGCTCTTTAATCGATCATCTTGAAGTCGGCTGTGCCCAACATCGTCTACACCGGAGAAACTGTCTTCATCACTGACCTCACTGCTACCACTCCATACCCTCTCGCCAGAGTCCACCTGGATTGTCCCTACGTGAACGGAGAAGTCCAAGTCGCCGTCAGGGAAAAGCCTTTTCCCATGCCTGGAGTGCAACTTCTCCTAGGCAACGACTTGGCAGAAGACCTGCAACCGACCAACCTGATCGTCATGGACAAACCCCAGGTGTGTAACTCTGTGCCAAGTAACCCTATTCTAGCGTATGTTCCAGCAGAGGTTCAAGAGAGTGATGAAGTTTCTCCTCCGGTTCTCGTGACCACCCGTGCACAAGCCGCACGTCCACAGCCAGCTGACTCTACTGCTACCGCTGTCCCTCAAGACCCTCAGAAACTACCCCCGAATCTGACCAAGTTGGAGTTCCGTAAGTTGCAGAGGGAAGATCTTACTTTAACACCATTGTTTTTCCAGGCTGAGACTCAACCCGACAGTATTCCTGGGTTCTTCCTAGAGAACGACTTGCTCTACCGCAGATATAGACCCAGTAAACTGAAGGAGGAGGACGATTGGGCCAACATCGAACAACTTGTGATTCCTACCAGTCTGCGGCCCACTATTCTACATCTGGCCCACGGAGCACTCTCCCACTACGGCTTCAACAAGACTTACCATGGAATTCGTCAAGACTACTACTGGCCAGGTATGGTAAATAGCGTCAAACAGTACGTAAAACAGTGTCATACATGTCAAATGGCAGGCAAACCGAACATCTCCATTCCCAGAGCGCCACTGATTCCCATACAGGTGCCTGCGGAACCTTTCCACAGACTCATAATAGACTGTGTTGGTCCTTTACCTCGGACCAGTTCAGGTAACGCCTACATCCTAACCATCCTGTGTCCTACCACCAGATTTCCCATAGCAGTTCCAGTGAAGAACATCACGGCTGCTACGGTAGTAAAACATCTATTGAAGATCTTCACTCAATACGGATTTCCCAGGGAGATTCAGAGCGACTGTGGTACCAACTTCACCAGTGATCTTTTCAAAAGGACACTGGAGGAGTTGAACATCAAACAGGTATTGTCCAGCCCCTATCATCCTGCTTCACAGGGTTCTCTTGAACGTAGTCATCAGACTATCAAAGCACTCTTGAAAAAGTTTTGTAGTGAAACCTCTAAGGATTGGGATAAGCAAATCGACCTTATAATGTGTATTTACAGAAGTCTCCCCAATGAATCCCTAGGAGTATCTCCTTATGAGATGCTCTACGGCCGTAAGTGCCGTACTCCCCTTAAGGCTTTCAAAGACTCTCTCCGAGATGCCACCTTCAGTGAGCATCAGAATGTGCCCCAGTTTCTTCAAAACCTTCAACTCATTCTAGAGAGAGTCCACCGTTTTGCCCATGATAATCTATTGAAAGCCCAGGAGAGGATGAAGACTCATTACGACCAGACCAGCAAAGTAAGAAAATTTAAGCCGGGAGACTTCATCCTAGCATACTTCCCTATCCCAGGTTCACCTTTACAAAACAGGTTTTCAGGACCCTACCGCGTCAAAGAGTGCAGAAATAACAACAACTACGTTATAGAGACTCCAGATAGGCGGCGGAAGACCCAGCTGTGCCACGTCAACCTCCTGAAGCAATATAATGGTACTCCTCCCACTGTCCTGATTAACTGTTCTACCTTCACTGAACCCTACATCCACAGTGAGACCTTCCCAGCTTCTCCTCCCGAAAGCACTGACAAGGAGTCGGCGCTTTCTAATTCCGAAATCCTTAATGATCTTCCCAAATACTTTCAGGATAATAATAGTGCTCCTTTGCCATATTCTAATTCCACTCTCACCTCGTCAGATAAGCCCTTCATCCTCCATGTCGACGCCAGTGGTACCGACGTTGGTGGTGTCGTGATGCAGCAACGAGGCGAGGAGAACACACCTGTCAGCGACTACTGCTACAAGGAACTACGGAACAATTGGCAAGGAGCTACTCTTCATCATCCTGAAGCTCCAGCACTTCACTCCACACCTGAAAAGTGCTCGGTCCACCATCAACACAGACCACACCACCCTTCACCTCCTGCAGCACGCCCACTTCTCATCTCAAAGTCTTCTACTATGGATGATAACTGCAGAAATTCAACCTGGAGACACGCTATACCAAGAATCCGACAAAATCTTAGCCCATGATCTCTCCAGAGTTTATGAAGTAGAAGCGACTCCATCTAATACTCCACCACATAACGACGTACTTCTTCCAGAACCACAGGCTTCGGGGGAGAGTTGTGACGATAATCTCCTTCAAGAGATTGAGCCTGCTCTTCCCTCCAAAAGACGTCGACATAAACATCTATATAGAACAAGTATGGAAGAAAAATCCAACAACGACAACACCAGCAAGGTTTGCCAGAGCGCAAAACGTATGCAGCCAGGAACACCTACTCCACCTCAAACCGCCAAACTACCTGTCTTGTCGCCGGCTCCTCGCTGATTGGCCGCGGGTCTAGCTGCAACTGCACTCCACCCACCATACTACTTGATGTCTGGGGCTGCCACGACCTCAGACTTCAGAATATTCAGTGCTTTCATACGGTTAACACGTCTTCTTGGTAGACTGTGCTGTGGCTTACGTGTACTAAGAGAGGTGATAGCTTAAAGCCAATATTCCTGCACCTCTCATTTTATTGTATATTGCACAGCTTGTTATTACTCACTTGTCTTAACGTAACTTTTCATTTTGTCATTTAATTATTCTTATTATTTTGATTAATTGATTTTATTATACGAATTTGTATGTCCATTTTATTCATGTTTTGTTTTTCTAACGTAATTAAAATAGCATTGTTAAAATTTACTTGTGTTTTGTGTGTCTTCTCCTTACCTTACCACAGACAAAGTTCCAGATTTTCTATTTTTTTTTTATTCTATGTGACGAGGCCATACCCCTAGCTTTGAACAGCCGAACACCAACGCGTTACCGTCACAATATATATATATATATATATGTCGTACCTAGTAGCCAGAACGTCGTACTCGGCCTATTATGCAAGGCCCGATTTGCCTAATAAGCCAAGTTTTCCTGAATTAATATATTTTCTCTAATTTTTTTCTTATGAAATGATAAAGCTACCCATTTCATTATATATGAGGTCATTTTTTTTTATTGGAGTTAAAATTAACGTAGATATATGACCGAACCTAACCAACCCTACCTAACCTAACCTACCCTAACCTATCTTTAAAGGTTAGGTTAGGTTAGGTAGCCGAAAAAGTTAGGTTAGGTTAGGTTAGGTAGGTTAGGTAGTCGAAAAACAATTAATTCATGAAAACTAGGCTTATTAGGCAAATCGGGCCTTGCATAGTAGGCTGAGAAGTGCGTTCTGGCTACTAGGTACGACATATATATATATATATATATATATATATATATATATATATATATATATATATATATATATATATATATATATATATATATATATATATGTCGTACCTAGTAGCCAGAACTCACTTCTCAGCCTACTATGCAAGGCCCGATTTGCCTAATAAACCAAGTTTTCCTGAATTAATATATTTTCTCTATTTTTTTTCTTATGAAATGATAAAGCTACCCATTTCATTATGTATGAGGTCAATTTTTTTTTATTGGAGTTCAAATTAACGTAGATATATGACCGAACCTAACCAACCCTACCTAACCTAACCTAACCTATCTTTATAGGTTAGGTTAGGTTAGGTAGCCGAAAATGTTAGGTTAGGTTAGGTTAGGTAGTCGAAAAAACATTAGTTCATGAAAACTTGGCTTATTAGGCAAATCGGGCCTTGCATAGTAGGCTGAGAAGTGCGTTCTGGCTACTAGGTACGACATATATATATATATATATATATATATATATATATATATATATATAAATATATATATATATATATATATATATATATATATATATATATAAATATATATATATATATATATATATATATATATATATATATATATATATATATATATATATATATATATTATATTATTATATATATTATATATATAACTGAAAACTCACACCAAAAAAAGTGACTCGAACCCATACTCCCAGGAGCAACGCAACTGGTATGTACAAGACGCCTTAATCCACTTGACCATCACGACCGGACATAATGAGGTGATAGCCAAAGCTATTTGAACCACCCCACTCGGATGGTAATCTTGGGCATAGCATTTTACCAAATCACCTCATTCTTTGGGGCACACGTGAGGAACACAAATGCGAACAAGCCTGAATGGTCCCCAGGACAATATGCAACTGAAAACTCACACCCCAGAAGTGACTCGAACCCATACTCCCAGGAGCAACGCAACTGGTATGTACAAGATGCCTTAATCCACTTGGCCATCACGACCGGACATAATGAGGTGATAGCCGAAGCTATTTGAACCACCCCACCGCCGGCACTCGGATGGTAATCTTGGGCATAGCATTTTACCAAATCACCTCATTCTTTGGGGCACACGTGAGGAACACAAATGCGAACAAGCCTGAATGGTCCCCAGGACAATATGCAACTGGGGTGTGAGTTTTCAGTTGCATATTGTCCTGGGGACCATTCAGGCTTGTTCGCATTTGTGTTCCTCACGTGTGCCCCAAAGAATGAGGTGATTTGGTAAAATGCTATGCCCAAGATTACCATCCAAGTGCCGGCGGTGGGGTGGTTCAAATAGTTTCGGCTATCACCTCATTATGTCCGGTCGTGATGGTCAAGTGGATTAAGGCGTCTTGTACATACCAGTTGCGTTGCTCCTGGGAGTATGAGTTCGAGTCACTTCTGGGGTGTGAGTTTTCAGTTATATATATATATATATATATATATATATATATATATATATATATATATATATATATATATATATATATATATTTTTTTTTTTTTTGTGCTTTATTATGCATTTGATGGTTACAAGATATACATGGGTTGATACAAAAATAATAATGCAAAAAGGTCCTTAAAGGTTATGGATCTCTTGAAAAACACAACAATGGGAAACATTGATGAATGTCACAGACGGGTTCGATCATTGTTGCAAGTCAAACACTTCTTCGAATTCCTCTGAAGTTGGACTAGTGCCCAAGACGCAACAGGCATTTCCCCTCTGAATCGCAACACTGAGGCGCTGGAACAAGAAACTTTTTGCTCTCTGGTCTTTTGTAGCGCTGATCAATTTGTCCCCCAATTCCTTCAGGAACTTCAATGCACATTTTCCCCACGAACCGAGGGTCTCCGAGCCGATCGGAACAAAGCTGTAGCAGTGTGCTAGACCTCTGTATTTAATAATTTTCTGCGATTCCCTGAAAGAAGCAGCACCACCGCTTTCACGTGTGCTGTAGTGGAGGTAGGTACTGGCCAGTGTGGCAGCGCACGTGTAGTACCATACCACTTGCTTACCATCCTTCCAAGGTAGCAAGGTGACCCCATCAGGGCGCTTCTGAGGGTCGTTAGGTCTGGATAAGTGTGGTTCTCTTTGTGCCGGGCAGCGGGCTGTGGCGAGGCTCCTCTTGATGATGTCGTTGACTTCTTCATGTCTTGCAATTTTACCCTGTGATTTACTACATACCAGACCATGACGACCATATTGGTCTGCCATCGCAGTTCCGCAGATGCACCTATGTTCGGTGAGGATGGGGGCGGCAAGGCGAAGGGCAACTCCAATGCGGAGAGCGTCATGACTGAGGCGAGTTCCCAGGGCTGCATTGGGCACAGCAAATAAGAAATCCCCGGCGTGGGGTGCTGTTACCGCTAGGAGGCGGGCTTTGTTTTCAGCATCAGCATTGTCAATCATTGCTGTGACAGTCTTTTCCATTATGGGGCTATCCCAGTGGGCCTGCTTGTGGTCTTTTGGGACTTGTGGTCAGGGTTGAGGGTGTGCAATGGTGTCCCATTGTCTGGCTGCTTCGATGAACGTTTGATCATGAGTTCCCGCTGTCTCTCTCATACGCTCTGGTAGGATCTGCCCTACCAATTCGTTGGCTGCTGTACAGGAGGATAAGAATGCTGGAAGTGAATGCTATATATATATATATATATATATATATATATATATATATATATATATATATATATATGTATATATATTATATATATATATATATGTATATTTTTGATTTACCTCCAACAGTGAAAAGAAATGTACGAAAGATTGAAAAAATTCGTGTTAGAATTATTAATCTTACTTTTTCGGTCATATTTAATAATATATGTCTACAGGAAAGACTGCTACCAAAATATACTAATATTAAAGCGTAAGACCCAGCAGCAAGGAATCAAGCCTTCACGATAAAAAGACTAGAAATAAAAATGGATTTTGGAGAATTGATTTTTGATTTACCTCCAACAGTGAAAAGATATGTACGAAAGATTGAGAAAATTCGTGTTAGAATTATTAATCTTACTTTTTCGGTCATATTTAATAATATATATATATATATATATATATATATATATATATATATATATATATATATATATATATATATATATATATATATATATATATATATATATATGTCGTACCTAGTAGCCAGAACGCATTTCTCAGCCTACTATACAAGGCCCGATTTGCCTAATAAGCCTTGTTTTCATGAATTAATGTTTTTTCGACTACCTAACCTACCTAACCTAACCTAACCTAACTTTTTTGGTTGCCTAACATAACCTAACCTATAAAGATAGGTTAGGTTAGGTTAGGTAGGGTTGGTTAAGTTCGGTCATATATCTACGTTAATTTTAAATCCAATTAAAAAAAATTGACCTCATACATAATGAAATAGGTAGCTTTATCATTTCATGAGAAAAAAATTAGAGAAAATATATTAATTCAGGAAAACTTGGTTTATTAGGCAAATCGGGCCTTGCATAGTAGGCCGAGAAGTGCATTCTGGCTACTAGGTACGACATATATATATATATATATATATATATATATATATATATATATATATATATATATATATATATGTCGTACCTAGTAGCCAGAACGCACTTCTCAGCCTACTATGCAAGGCCCGATTTGCCTAATAAGCCAAGTTTTCATGAATTAATTGTTTTTCGACTACCTAACCTACCTAACCTAACCTAACCTAACTTTTTCGGCTACCTAACCTTACCTAACCTATAATGATAGGTTAGGTTAGGTTAGGTAGGGTTGGTTAGGTTCGGTCATATATCTACGTTAATTTTAACTCCAATAAAAAAAAATTGACCTCATACATAATGAAATGGGCAGCTTTATCATTTCATAAGAAAAAAATTAGAGAAAATATGTTAATTCAGGAAAACTTGGCTTATTAGGCAAATCGGGCCTTGCATAGTAGGCCGAGAAGTGCGTTCTGGCTACTAGGTACGACATATATATATATTATATATATATATATATATATATATATATATATATATGTCGTACCTAACAGCCAGAACGCACTTCTCAGCCTACTATTCAAGGCCCGATTTGCCTAATAAGCCAAGTTTTCATGAATTAATGGTTTTTCGTCTACCTAACCTACCTAACCTAACCTAACCTAGCTTTTTTTGGCTACCTAACCTAACCTTACCTATAAATATAGGTTAGGTTAGGTAGGGTTGGTTAGGTTCGGTCATATATCTATGTTAATTTTAACTCCAATAAAAAAAATTGACCTCATACATAGAGAAAAGGGTTGCTTTATCATTTCATAAGAAAAAAATTATTGTAAATATATTAATTCAGAAAAACTTGGCTTATTAGGCAAATCGGGCCTTGAATAGTAGGCTGAGAAGTGAGTTCTGGCTACTAGGTACGACATATATATATATATATATATATATATATATATATATATATATATATATATATATATATATATATATATATATATATTTATATATATATTTATATATATATATATATATATATATATATATATATATATATATATATATATATAACATATATATAATAATTATAATATATATAATAATATATATATATATATATATATATATATATATATATATATATATATATATATATATAATATATATATAATAATTATAATATATATATAATATATATATAATATATATAATAATATATATATATATATATATATATATATATATATATATATATATATATATATATATATATATATATATATATATATAAGGCAGGTCCTAGTCAATAACGGCTTCTCCAATGGTTTCATCGAAGACATCATAAGAAGGAAAGTGAAAAGCCATGCAACCTCTGAAGAGACAACTAACACAACACCTATACCCCCTATTAGACTATTTTACAGGAACTTCTTTTCCACAGCTCATAAAACGGAGGAAAGGGTCCTGAAAGATATTGTTAATAGAAACGTTATCCCTACAGACAAAAATCAGAGGATACAACTGACGATTTACTATAAAACCAGAAAAACGGCCAGCCTACTCATGAGAAACTCTCCAGACACAAAACAGAACGCTTTAAAAGAGACTAATGTCGTCTATGCCTTCAAATGCCCACTTGGGGACTGTAAGCTCCAAAAAACCCAGTATATAGGCAAGACAACAACATCTCTTTCTAGGCGTTTAACGATGCATAAGCAACAGGGCTCCATTAAGGAACATATAATCTCTTCCCATAACCAAACCATCGCCAGAGAAATCCTAGTAAACAACACAGAAATCATCGATAGATACAGCGATAGCAGGCGGCTTGACGTTTGCGAGGCACTACACATCAAGAAGTCAACACCAGCAATCAACAGCCAATTATTGCACATCTATATTCTACCCACCTCAAGACTCCGCTCCAATATAGAAGCATCAAGAAATATGGACCAATAGGCTTTCTACAAACACTTCTATTCAATACCCATTGTTTCTGTTCTGTCTTGTGTTGATACTTTTAATACCCTATTAATATCCCCTCCTGTTCTGTCTTGTGTTAATGCCACATCACCCTTCCCACCTCACTCAAATGTAGATATAAAATCAGAGATACGTTCTAATCAGTTGTGTATTTGTGAAGTCTTTGAAAATGTAATAAGTTTTACGAAATGCGCCCGTGTCGCGTCAGACTAGAAATAAAAATGAATTTTGGAGAAGTGATTTTTGATTTACCTCCAACAGTGAAGCGTAATGTACGAAAGATTGAGAAAATTCGTGTTAGAATTATTGATCTTACTTTTTCGGTCATATTTAATAATATATGTCTACAGGAAAGACTGCTACCAAAATATACTAATATTAAAGTGCACGACCCAGCAGCAAGGAATCAAGCCTTCACGATAAAATATCGCCAGGATCTGATTCGTGATCAGATATACAAGGCAGAGAATGAAATCAAAGACAACAAAACGCAACTACTTCATGCTACAAACGAGTGGAGAAATAGCAACATCGACCATAGTATCCGTACCCGCATTGAACAACACCTCGACATCCTCACAGACCAACATCACCTCAGCACTGAAACAAGGATTATCAAGAAACTAACAACATTATATGGAGGACCTATGGCAATTCCACGACCAAGAGATAGCTTCCTGAACCTTGCAGGAATTAACCTCACTGAGGACCAAGTCACTCTCCTAAATCTGGGCATAAACTGTCATGTTATGTCCAGACCGAGTGAAATGGCCCGGAAAGTAGAGTTGGAAATTCTGTTGGACGACATATTCGACCTCGAGACACAAAAGAAGGTCACTACCAAAGATACCTTACAAGCAGAACTTATTGCAGAAGGAGGAAAGAATCGAGGCAACTACAGAAGCACCATACTGTCCCCCGAGCTTAAAGCGGCAGCTAAAAGCCTTCGTGAGAACAAGGAGATAGTTGTCAGGAGAGGTGACAAGTCGCCAATATATGTCATTCTTAAAAAAGACGAATATCTGGCGAAAATGAACATCATACTCTCTGACCAAACTAAGTTCCAAAGGGTAACGAAGGACACTACAGCCGAATTAAAAGCAAAGGTCCACAAACTGATCGAAACTGTAAACGCCAAGAAATCCGGACTCCACCTGCCAAAGATCATTGGGGAATATAAACCTGGATATGCGTATGGAAATGTCAAGACGCACAAGCCTGGAAACCCACTTCGGCCAATCATTAGCCAGATACCCACACCCACGTACAGACTGGCAAAGCGACTCGACGGCCTGCTGACTCCTTATGTTCCTTGCGCCTTCAGCCTGAAGTCTCCAAAGGAATTTGTGGACTTACTGCGGGGCACACGGGCCACAGGGATAAGAGCCTCGTTGGACGTAGAATCGCTGTTTACCAACGTACCTGTGGACGAGACAATCGGAATGATAGCCGACAGAGTGTATCGTGATCCAGCTTGTACTCCTCTTGACATGCCAGAAAGTATTCTGAGGAAACTACTCCAAGCTTGTACTAAAGAGGCACCCTTCTTGAGCCCGGATGGGCACATGTATAAGCAAGTAGATGGGGTCGCCATGGGTTCTCCCCTAGGTGTCCTGTTTGCAAACTTCTACATGGGTACCATCGAGCAAAAAGTCTTAGTCGACATGAACTTGAAACCGGCCATATACTGCAGGTATGTTGACGACATTTTTACACAGGTACCTGATGTCAGACATCTGCAGAAGCTGAAGGAGGCATTTGAGCAGAGTTCCGTGCTGCGTTTCACTTACGAGACGGAAAAGGATGGGAAGCTGCCTTTTCTAGATGTAACAGTCATGGAAAAGGGCGGAGGTTTCCACACTGCAGTCTACACTAAGGAAACAAACATAGGAATGTGCCTAAATGCCAACAGCGACTGCCCTGACAGGTACAAGAGGAGTGTTGTTAACGCATACGTCGACCGTGCTCTCAGCCACAGCTCAGAATGGAAGCAAGTCGACGAAGAACTCTGTAGGGTAAGGCAGGTCCTAGTCAATAACGGCTTCTCCAATGGTTTCATCGAAGACATCATAAGGAAAGTGAAAAGCCATGCAACCTCTGAAGAGACAACTAACACAACACCTATACCCCCTATTAGACTATTTTACAGGAACTTCTTTTCCACAGCTCATAAAACGGAGGAAAGGGTCCTGAAAGATATTGTTAATAGAAACGTTATCCCTACAGACAAAAATCAGAGGATACAACTGACGATTTACTATAAAACCAGAAAAACGGCCAGCCTACTCATGAGAAACTCTCCAGACACAAAACAGAACGCTTTAAAAGAGACTAATGTCGTCTATGCCTTCAAATGCCCACTTGGGGACTGTAAGCTCCAAAAAACCCAGTATATAGGCAAGACAACAACATCTGTTTCTAGGCGTTTAACGATGCATAAGCAACAGGGCTCCATTAAGGAACATATAATCTCTTCCCATAACCAAACCATCGCCAGAGAAATCCTAGTAAACAACACAGAAATCATCGATAGATACAGCGATAGCAGGCGGCTTGACGTTTGCGAGGCACTACACATCAAGAAGTCAACACCAGCAATCAACAGCCAATTATTGCACAACTATATTCTACCCACCTCAAGACTCCGCTCCAATATAGAAGCATCAAGAAATATGGACCAATAGGCTTTCTACAAACACTTCTATTCAATACCCATTGTTTCTGTTCTGTCTTGTGTTGATACTTTTAATACCCTATTAATATCCCCTCCTGTTCTGTCTTGTGTTAATGCCACATCACCCTTCCCACCTCACTCAAATGTAGATATAAAATCAGAGATACGTTCTAATCAGTTGTGTATTTGTGAAGTCTTTGAAAATGTAATAAGTTTTACGAAACGCGCCCGTGTCGCGTCAGACTAGAAATAAAAATGAATTTCGGAGAAGTGATTTTTGATTTACCTCCAACAGTGAAGCGTAATGTACGAAAGATTGAGAAAATTCGTGTTAGAATTATTAATCTTACTTTTTCGGTCATATTTAATAATATATATATATATATATATATATATATATATATATATATATATATATATATATATATATATATATATATATATATATATATATATATATATATATATATATATAACTGAAAACTCACACCCCAGAAGTGACTCGAACCCATACTCCCAGGAGCAACGCAACTGGTATGTACAAGACGCCTTAGAATGAGGTGATTTGGTAAAATGCTATGCCCAAGATTACTATCCGAGTGCCGGCGGTGGGGTGGTTCAAATAGCCTCGGCTATCACCTCATTATGTCCGGTCGTGATGGTCAAGTGGATTAAGGCGTCTTGTACATACCAGTTGCGTTGCTCCTGGGAGTATGGGTTCGAGTCACTTCTGGGGTGTGAGTTTTCAGTTGCATATTGTCCTGGGGACCATTCAGGCTTGTTCGCATATATATATATATATATATATATATATATATATATATATATATATATATATATATATATATTATTAAATTTGACCGAAAAAGAAAGATTAATAATTCTAACACGAATTTTCTCGAACTTTCTAAAGTTTCTTTTCACTGTTGATGATAATTGAAAAATCAATTATCCAAAATTCATTTTTACTTTTTAGTCTGACACGACACTTGAACACGTTTCGTAATACCTTATTACATTTTCAAAGACTTTTAGTTTCCACACACAACTATTACCTGCAAACACTAAACAGAGTTCTTACTATGCTATGATTTAAACAGCTTAGATTTTTTATTTTATACCCGCATTTTGGGTGAGGTGATATGTTACACCAGTTTTGGATGAGGTGAACAAAACTTTCAACACAGGATAGAACACGAAACAATGGGTATTGAAGGTAAGAATGGAAGTAATTGCAGAGGGCCTATTGGCCCATATTTCTTGATGCTTCTATATTGGAGCGGAGTCTTGAAGTGGATAAAATATAGTTGTGCATTAATTGGCTGTTGATTGCTGGTGTTGACTTCTTGATATGTAGTGCCTCGTAGATGTCAAGCCGCCTGCTATCGCTGTATCAATCGATGATTTCTGTGTTGTTTGCTAAGATTTCTCTGGTGATGGTTTGGTTATGGGAAGAGATTATATGTTCCTTAATGGAGTCCTGTTGCTTATGCATCGTTAATCGCCTGGAAAGAGATGTAATGTCTTGCCTATATACTGAGTTTTTTGAGGCTTACAGTCCCCAAGAGGGCATTTGAAGGCATAGACGACGTTGGTCTCTTTTAAAGCATTCTGCTTTGTGTCTGGAGAGTTTCTCATGAGTAGACTGGCCGTTTTTTTTTGTTTTATAGTAAATCGACAGTTGTATCTTCTGATTTTTGTCTGAAGGGATAACGTTTCTATTAACAATATCTTTCAGGACCCTTTCCTCCGTTTTATGAGCTGTGGAAAAGAAGTTCCTGTAAAATAGTCTAATAGTGGGTATAGGTGTTGTGTTAGTTGTCTCTTCAGAGGTTGCATGGCGTTTCACTTTCCTTCTTATGATGTCTTCAATGAAACCGTTGGAGAAGCCGTTGTTGACTAGGACCTGCCTTACCCTACAGAGTTCTTCGTCGACTTCCTTCCATCCTGAGCTGTCGCTGAGAGCACGGTCGACATAAGCGTTAACGACACTCTTCTTGTACCTGTCTGGGCAGTCACTGTTGGCATTGAGGCACATTCCTATGTTTGTTTCCTTAGTGTAGACTGCAGTGTGGAAACCTCCGCTCCTTTCCATGACTGTTACATCTAGAAAGGGCAGCTTCCCATCCTTCTCCATCTCGTAAGTGAAACGCAACACAGAATTCTGCTCAAATGCCTCCTTCAGCTCCTGCAGATGTCTGACATCAGGTACCTGTGTAAAAATATCGTCAACATACCTGCAGTATATGGCCGGTTTCAAGTTCATGTTGACCTAGACTTTTTGCTCGATGGTACCCATGTAGAAGTTCGCAAACAGGACACCTAGGGGAGAACCCATGGCGACCCCATCTACTTGCTTATACATGTGCCCATCAGGGCTCAAGAAGGGTGCCTCTTTTGTACAAGCTTCGAGTAGTTTTCTTAGAATGTTTTCTGGTATGTCAAGAGGAGTACAGGCCGGATCATGATACACTCTGTCCGCTATCATCCCGACTGTGTCATCCACAGGTACGTTGGTAAACAGTGATTCTACGTCCAACAAGGCTCTTATCCCTGTGGCCCGTGTTCCCCACAGTAAGTCAACAAATTCCTTTGGAGACTTCAGGCTGAAGGCGCAAGGGACATAAGGA